>NC_142928.1:110907598-110925098 GCF_046866305.1 Octopus bimaculoides
CTGCAGCATGAAGACCAGCAGCTTAAGTATTTTGGTTTGCAAGACAGTGGGACAGGGAAAATTGTAATGTTGTGGGAGAGAAGTGTGTTCACATGGATGATGATTCACTTGCAGTTAGTGACTCTGCAAAAAGAGAGGCTTGGAAGTGCCACTATGAAAGGCTACTAAATGTAAAAAACTCATGGGAGAAGGAGAGTTTGCCTAATGTTGATTCAACAGAGGGTCCAGCAATCCAAATAGACAGCAGTCTTACAGACAAAGCCATGAAGGATATGAAGACAAGGAAAGCCCCTGGTCCACGAAGAATAACCGCTGAGTTGCTTAAAATATCTGGTGCTGTGGGTTATGGTCTAGTCACCTGCATAGTAAATAAAGTGGTACATGAAGGAGTCGTACCCAATGACTAATGTAGGAACACCATAGTCAACTGCTACAAAGGTAAAGGTGACAACTTAGATAGAAATAACTACAGCAGTATCAAATTGTTGGATCAGGTGACAAAAGTCACAGAGAGGGTCATAGCCCAACTAATTAGGGAAAGAGTTAATCTAGATGAAATGCAGCTTGTTTTGTGCCAGGGAGAAGCACTACTATACTATATTTCTGATAAGGCAGCTGCAGAAGTACTTAGCCAAAGATAAACTCTGTACTTGACTTTTGTTGACATGGAGAAAGCCTTTGATAGGTCCCCCAATCCCTTATCTGGTGATCAATGCAGGTTAGTGAGAGCTGTACAATCCATATACAGGGATGCTACATGTAAGGTGAGGGTTGGCAATGAGTATAATGATGATTTCAGGGTACTAGTACTGATGATACTTTAAAATGGTTTAATAATATCAAAGATAAAAATAGATATAAATTCATTCAAATAGATATAGATAATTATTACTCTTCTATTAATGAGATACTTAATAAGGCCCTAATACACGCAATGAAGAAGGTAGGAATGACTCATGATGAAGTGAATGTAGTTAAACCGGCTAGGAAATCGGTGATTAGATATAATAATAAATTGTGGGCTAAGAAGGATACTAGGGACTATTTTGATATACCAATGGGGGCACCGGATTCTGCACAGGCAACAGACTTAGTGGTGAGCTAGCAGAAATGTTAGCACGATGGGAGAAATGCTTAGTGGTATTTCGTCTGCTGCTACGTTCTGAGTTCAAATTCCACCAAGGTCGACTGCCTTTCATCCTTTCGGGGTCGATAAATTAAGTACCTGTTAAGCACTGGGGTCGATGTAATCGACTTAATGTTTGCCTGTCCTTGTTTGTCCCCTCTATGTTTAGCCCCTTGTGGGCAATAAAGAAATAACAAACCAACAACAACAAACAAGTAACACTTTCAATAATAACCAAGTATTTTAACATCAGTTAATTAAACATTTCAAGTATTCAATTCCCATGATGTTTAATGAATTTAAACGGTAAATGTTCTAAAGAGAAGTGAATTCAGTTAGTATTGGAGACAATGAGAAAGTTATTTTTCCATTTAACTTCAATGATAACTAATTTTAAGATAATTAATTACACTGGACCAAGTTTCCATGAGTTACCAATTATTAATGATGCAAAATCACATTAACTTTAAAAAAACAGCCAGCTTCATTGCCACAGATTCTGAAAATTTAGAGATACAGTGCTTTGGTTGAATTGTTAATGTGCTGGATTAACATGTACAGATACAATACCAAACATAATTGTATTTAACGAAAAATTAGAACACATTAAATAATATAGTATGAGTACATTATGTTTAGAAAACAAAGTTCAAGATGGCCATAGTTGGAGTACTTCTGATTATAGATTTGCACAATCAACCTAGTTTCTAAAAAAATGTTATTTATTTCCTCTTAAAAGTTGTAGTGGATGCTGGGAAGAGCATTCAACTGTAAGAGTTTAACCCTTTTATCGCTGTATTTCAGTTGGAATACACTGTTACAAATAATTTTTACAATAATGATTTTAAAAAATAGATTTGTCATTATTAAGCTGGCTTGTAGAACATAAATTAACATGAAATTTTAATAGAAGGTTTTAATTAAGATCAGTTTAAAACAGGAAGTTTGTACTGTAGAGCAAGTTGAGGTCTCAAACAAGTTGGAATGACAAGGGTTAAAAGATTCACAATGTCTTGATTTGTTACCTCAGCAAATTGAAACCAGTAGACAGTAAGAGAAAGAGTTAATAAAAGCTAAGAAGCCAACCAATTACTATGACTCGGTGGTTAATTGAAATACTACTATTGGCTTTGGAGTTACCATGCATTCTCATATTTACCTTAGTCAACTCCAATTCATAAAAATACTGAATTACAGAACAATTTAAAGTTTATAATGGATTTAAAGAAAACTGCTGAAGGCTGGAAAAAAACTCTTATTAATTATTGCTCATCTATTGCAGTTGTTATTTAACTGAAAGTCAGCTCTGAGATCTATTATCAAAGGCATATAGTACACTCAGAATACATTATTCAATGTGTCCCATTTTGTAAAAACAGTAAGGTAGAATATGAGAATTTGGTTGCTATTTCTTGTAGATCAAGCAACACTACAGTGCTTCCTGCTAAGAATCAACAAACCCCTAAGAGTCCATAAAAACACATTGGGGGTGAATTTCATGAGCTGAGTTCAAACTTTTTTGAATAGACAAAACTTTAAAAAAATCTGTGCTCTGTGGGGAAATTCTTTTAAATAAAAGTGGTTCAAGGCAACAAAAAGGTTGAGAACCACTGATATAAAAGCTTTATGTGTTAATAATTGACTTAGTAATACAAAGTGACTAAATGGCATACAAAATCAATCAAGGAGTTACATCAATTTAGCTTACTGAACTGGAAACAGTGAAAAATACTCTCACACAGATTTGAGAACTGCTCCTCTTTTTTTTTTCCTGAAATGTGCCAATGGTTATACTTATAGATGTACTATCAATGTCTTTATATAGAAGCAAATATATAATAAAATATTTCAGTTAAACCAATTATATATGGGTTATAAATACATGTCATCATGTTCTTAATTTCACAATGCTGTAGCAAAGACACCCCTACAAAGTACTATGAAATAAACATACAACGGTAAGTGGAATAATATGTGTATGTGTATATATATGTACTGCTTGCTTGTATGTGCATTAAGATAAACAATTTTTTAAAATTAAGGTCCCTAAATCTATGAGAATTTTCAACAGATATTGATTAGTGTGTAATGTCTGTATTAAAAAAGAGAGTTTAAAAAATGAAATCTAAAGAAACCAATTTTCCTTATATCAAGACAAATTACACAAAGGAAGGCTTGCATAAATATTTAGGAATACTGAGGAGCATGGTGATATGAAACAAATAAATACTAATTAAATAGAAATTTAATAAAACTAAATAGAAAGTACAACATTTAGGTGAATTGACATCTGGTCAATGTAATTATTTAATTTAAATATTCAACAGTCTTCCTTCAATGAACAAAAAAATTAAGTTGAAATAATTAAGAATACCGTAAAAACCCATGTAGTTTATGCATTTTTTTTTTTCAAAAAAATAAAAATAAACTTTAGGGGTGCGTAAATTACATGAGTAGATCATTTCCAGAATTTTTTTAGAAATTTCTTTTGTTGAAAAAGACACACCAGAAGTTGATTCACTTAATGTCAGAATAAGTTTTTACAGAAAAAATAAGGGCTTAAATATAATGAAGTTGACTTTTATTTATGCTAAACAGTATAATGCTTACTTTTTCTGTATAAATTTACTAAAACCATTAAATGGTTAACTACTTTTTGAAGAAGGGCATTCATGCTGGTAATAATGGTCTGGGCCATATTTTACATTGCTTGGAGTTTCTACCTATTGCGATGGAGCACCACTGATATACATAGCGATATGGATATTCTTGATTGAAAAAAATGTAATGATATGAATAATCTTGATTGTATGGTTTTATTTTTGTTTGTTTATTACAAGGTACAGTTTGTCATACTGTTGACACCAATTTCAAACTTTGGCTTCAGTAACATTAAAATGCCTTCTGGCAGCTCTGTTGCCAATGTTCAAATGCATATTCAACAATATCTAATCTCTCCTTTGCAGTAAACGATTCATAAGTTCTGCCCATACTGACAATAATGGTAATGACAAATTTTTAAGTTTGCTTGACATTTTATAAGTGTGAAAGAGATTAAAATTTCAATACTCTGTATCAAAGGTTCCGAAAAAATAGGCGGAAAATCAGAACTTGAGTCAAGAAGATGCTTTCGATCAATCAGAATTCTGTTTACATAATCAGTTTGATCAGTCACCTTCCTCTGTTGGTTGAGTGAAGTGTCATCCAAGCTGATGTTTATTGGTAATTAAATCTAATTTGCAACATCTGTGCATATTTATTAGCTATGTTTTTGTTGATAATTCTTATCAACAACTTTTCCTGTGATCATGATTTGAGAAGACATACAGCAGTATGCTAAAGATTGGACATAATCTCCAAGAAATGTAAAATAAAGTTTATTATAAACAACACAAATACTTTGTAATTTAATAACTTTTAATGTGATAACTGTTAAACAGAAACTATTTCTATTTAATGAAAATTTAATAAAATCTAATCATAAGTGAAATTATGCTAAATACAACTAAATTGAAAACCTTTTCCCCTTGGCCATATCGGCAATTCTGAAAACTTTGGGGTGTGAATTTTACATGAGTAGTTTTTTTAAACAAATTTTATCCTGAAAATGACCTGCGTAAATTACACAAGTGCTTAAATTACAATATGCCAGTAAAGAAAGGCTCGCTTTACGAAGTATAACTGAAGATATATCTTCAAGAAAAGAAGACAAAAACAGAGGGCTATTTAACATGATAGAAGTGAAATTGGACATATAATTATGAGAGAGAGAGAGAGAGAGAGAGAATTGTAGTGTATCCAGAAAGATCAAACGGGGAATATGTACTGCAGAAAAAAAAAATCATGAACAAGGAAACCAGGGAGATGGAAAACTAGCAACTTGTCAAGCAAACCAAAAACCTTTAGTGAAAAAGAATTATAGGCTTGGCTGATAGATGGAATATTAAAGAGCAAAGAACATAAAAGAAAACCTTATTATGGCTGCAAAAGAACAAGCAATTTGAATAAGTTGTCAACAAAAAATGACAAAACCCACCATGTTAATACGTTGTTAAATGTGTGATGAAGTAGATAAAGGTATGTCATCTAGCATATATGAATGTAGTTAAAATAGCAGACAATCAATATAACAGAAGACATGATATAGATTAGTAGGAAATCTGAGTTAAAAATGGTATGGAAAGAAGCTGGAAGAGAGTTACAAAAGACTGTCATCTTTTTCTGCCAGAATACTTTTCTAAGATCTTAAAATCTATCAAAGAGACAAACATGCATCAGCTAACATAATCAACAAGTATCTTTATAGCAGGAATCGTTGTAATAACAGTAACAATATTTTTCATGGTAGCAGAAGACTGAATATCTAAAGGGGAAGGGTACAACTGGTTAGTGTTGACTACATGTACTTCAGCTATTATTTTATTAAACCCTGAGTAATGAAAGTTAAAGTCAACTTTGGTGGGATTTGAAGTTCATTTATTTGTGTTAACTCAGTACTATAACAATGGTTTCAATCAAAAACTTGAACTGCATTGCTGTCTTAGCTTGCAAATGCTCACCAACAGTCAATAAACATTGGAAATGATGATTTCTAATATAGATACAAAGTTTCAGATGTGACAGGCAAGGTACAGTCAATCATATCAAACTCAGTCCTGATTGGTAATTAATTTTATTGATCTCAGCAAGATGACAGGCAAAGTCTACTCAAGTAGGATTAGAAAGATATTATAAATAATAAGAAAAAAAAGGTCCAGTTAAATATTGGTTTAGAGTTATCAGAGTTATCTATGCATTTGCTCTTCATCTTCGCATAAATGAGAAAAAGAAACGGGTTAAAGTATATATGTGTATAAAAGAAACGAGTTAAAGAAAAGGTATTGCTATTGAGTTAACCTATTACTTAATAAAGCTATAACTGTCTTCATGAAAAGTTCTGTATCAAAGCTAAATACATAGTACATAGTTCAGTTAGATTTGAATTTCATATAGTGTTAACCATGTTGTGTATCTGCTATTATTTTATTGAGCCCTGACTTAATCCCTTTGTCTGTCCTTGTTTGTCCCCTCTATGTTTAGCCCCATGTGGGCAATAAAGAAATAAATATTATTAAGCCTCTTTAGTATGGCATAGTCACGTGTCTTACATCAATTAAAACAAAGGACTATATATGTATATGCAGAGATTGTGCATTTACTGGTATGACAACGCAACATAATGCTTAAAAGAAATTACACAGGCAGGACTACCATACACATGGATAACAAATAATGAAGTACCAACGTAGCAAGTATAACTTTAATCAATCAAGACTGCCACTACTGCCGAGAGGTAAATACTGAACAATGCTCAAATAACAAAACAAAGGTACAGGTGATAACAAAATAAAAATAAAAATATCTTTGATGTACCAAAGACTCACATGAGTAAAATTTGAAAGACAATATAAGAGCAAGTACTGCCACAGCCCAAGGAATCAAAACTACAAATATAATGGAACTCAGTTAAGCTTTTAGATTGTGTATTTCTGCAATATTAAAACAGTTCTGCACAGTTTTTTCCACCTTCAAAATGCATTTATGCAAAATTCTACAATGTGATTTTTAAAAAGAAAAGAAAAGAAAAAAATAAACACTTATTTGTAAATTGTGAAGCTACCACCCCACTAGTGAGAAAAACTCTGTTTAACAATGCTTATAAACACTATTTTGTGTCCATTCTCAATATGCAGAAAAGGCCACAACAGAAACTTTCAACATCAGTATCCTGATATTTGATTAAAAATACTGAAGCTAGGAAGAACATCAAGGCAAGCATAATGTCTTCTGTTATAACCCTGGGTCAACCAAAGCCTTATGAGTAGATTTGATAGACAGGAATTGAAAGAAGCCTAAATTTGAAATTAATATTTCCCTCACTTTATTCCATTATAAATTATTTGAAATGTACAAAGATTTTTGGAGTAATGAAAGAAAATAAATATGCTGAATGGTATATGGTGCTTCTAGTTTCAATAGAAAAAAGTACTTAGCATCAAACATTGCTTCTTATATATAATCTTATTTTTCATTAGAACAATTTTTAGAAAATAACTACATTTTTTAATATTTCTACTTACAAGACTTTAAAATAATTCTTTTTCCTGATTAACAAAGCAGAAATGTAATAGATGCCTTTCTAAAAATGTATATTTATGGTTTAACAAAAGGTAAACATTATTTCAATAGGGTCCAAAATGTCTTCTACACTGACTGAATTTTATTTGAAATTTCATACATTTTTCAAATACTATTAACAATAGGTTATTCTTAAATTTTAGATATTTACAAGGATATTTTTTTTATGCAAGTTAATCTTCAATTAAATAAGTAGGAATCTTATCTATTTTCAACTAAGTGGAAAGAGTCATGTACTTCAACTACTGCTCTGTTGTTTTATTTGTGTATGCATATTTCAAAGCAGAAGAAATACATTCTTCAAAGACAACTTGATAGCTTGAATTTGAAGAGATAGCCAACCCTTCCATTAAGACAGCAAAAGAAATTTTCCCTATGTACATGAGTACTATATCTAGAATTAAAAAAGAATTCCTTACATTTCAACTTATCCAAAAAGACAGCATGGTGCACTATTAAACTACATTGTTAGCGCATGCACCTTTATGCAAATGGGATAATCCAGTTCAACTTTCTCTATAAGGCAAATAGGTACAAATTATTCATCTTTTGAGAGACAAAAGATGGGTATTCAGTTTCTAATGAAGGCCATACAAGATGAGAAACTGAACAGAGAGAGAGGGGAGAGAGAAGAGATACAGTTTGTTTTTCAGGGTTAGGGTAAAATGCATGTCTGTTAAAAAGGCTTGGTTTATATTTCCAATGAACCAAAAAACACTGTGTTATTGTTTTAATGATTTAGGTGTGTGTGTGTATCATTATCACTGTTTTAATGTCTACTTCTCCATGCTACTACAAGTCAGAAAAAAACATAGTGAAAGCAGATTTTCTACACCCCTCACATCATTAGTCAAGGTTGTTGACACTGAGGTACTGTTTCCCCTAGAACAACTAACAAATAGCTTACTCAGCAAAATATGTTTTTACAAGAAAAACACCCTTTTCTATGTTGTGTGCAAACAATGTCAGAACAAAAGGAAGATAAACACATGATAGGTTTCCTACAGTTTCCATGTAATTCTACTCATAAGGCATTGATCAGCCAGAGGCCACACTAAAAGACACCTGCCCACAGCAGGACTTAACACAAAAATACATACACAGCCACATTTGCATCTATACATGTATGTACCCACATACATATTTGTCTGTGTAAATGTATACCTATGTATATCGATATTCATTGATATATACATACACGTGTGTATAAACACACACATATTTTTTTGTTATTATGGCCATTCTTGAACACTGCTTTCAACCAGTACCTATTTCATTCATGTGAAAGTTGTAAACAGACATACAAGTTTTGTTTAATGAACCAATTTGTCAATACATACACATGTGTATATATATATATATAAAGGAGACCACTAGGTGGACTGTTAATGTGCTAGAAGAAGATAATTTTTCTGAATCTCCTGATTCTTTCAATGTGCTAGTTCCCTGGTATTAAATTGATATTAATTAATATCCAATTTTTTACCTTACTGTTTATTTATATATATATATATATATATATATGTGTGTGTGTGTGTGTGTGTGTGTGCATGTATATATCTGACAGGCTTCTGCAGTTTTCTGTCTACCTCACTCACAAAACTTCAAGAACACTTAACCATGGTGCAGTGCAATAGAACCTAAAATGTTCATTTAAATCTGAAATGCTGTTCTCTCCATTTCCTTGAGAACATGGATCCATGGTGTGTGGAGATGCCACACACTGATAAGTGAGTGATGGAATGGCTTATAGTATTGAAATAGGTGGCAACAGGTTGACCTGGTATATGTAGTAGTATGCTTCAAGTGCGCTCCCAAAAGTGATTAGCAAGATGTTGGCCTGTTTCATTAATGTTAAGAGAGCCACAAAATTTACATTATGATAGAATATAAAAGGTTGGACAATGTGCATCTGGCTTAATGCAGTTTCCACCTACTAAATTCCCTCATATGGCAATGGAGGGGATGGTGTAGGCACATAGTTAGCTGAGAAATGGTTACATGAAGTAATTAATGTAGTCAGAGGGTACAATACGATATTTGAAGTTCAACTAGTTATAAACAATTCAACAACAAAATTTCTGAATAGAACTTGTGGAAGAGGAAGACCTAGGAAAATATGGGATGAAATATTGAGGACTGATCTCAGAACTACAAATCTCATGGAAGAGATGACAAAGATCCTGGATGACTGGTGATATACAGTGCTTGAAAAGACCTGCCTATTTTGGCAAAATTGAGGTTCTGGAAGTATATTATCTTTATACACAATTGGATCCTTTGTCTAATTTCCTCAACTTCTCCTCCTTCCCCTCATTTCTCTTGTCACTGATTTCTCCATCACTTGCCTAACTACAGTATTCTGATGTTGTAATTATATAGAAGTAGAACTAGATATTTTATTTTTTATGATACCTGTCAAAAACCACTTCAATTGAAATCTATTCTTCATTCTTAACATTGGTGCACTCCACTCAAATTTTACATTGATCACCCATCTTTGCTAACAAATTATTTCTCCTTCTCCCTCTTCACTGAACCACTTCCTGTTCACTTGCCATATCACCATACGTCTCTCATCTCTCAACATACTGTATTGTTCTCTCCACTCACATTCTTGCAACCTACCCACCGTCATGCTATCTCTTTCTTTCTTCCTTCTCCTGTCTACTGTATTATTATCATTATTCAATTGCTCTACACACTTCTGTACAGCCAGTCACCACCTACTCCTTCCAATCTTTCTCCAACTGCATTCACCCCTGTACCCCTGAGTGAGGCAATGAATAAAATAAATCAAGTATGTGTTGATAAATGATGAATATATGTTGGAGGGAAGGTAAGGGAAAAAAAGCTGTTGAAATGGGTTAGTCAAAGGGTGGATATAGTGAATATTGGATAAGAGGTCGGGGTATCAATGTTACATGATTAAGGGAGAGTAGGTGATGACTGACAAAAAAAAGTTGAATAGCAGCAGAATACTAATAATACTATGAGACAGGGGAAGGATGAAAGAAAGACAAATGATGTGTGGTTGGGTAGGTTAGAGAACTGTGAGAAGAATAGGAGAGTGAGAAATGTATAGTGGTGAAGGAGAGATAATTCTGTGGTACAAAAGGTGATCACTACAGGATGTGGTTGGAGAGGGAGAGCATTAACAATGAAGGGTCGAAATAAAGTGAAATGGTTTCAAATAATGGAAAAGGTAAGTGGTATCAGAGAAGGCAAGTGTATCAGTGTCCCTGTACATGGCTTGCACAGCTCTCACTAACCATTCATCTATCCCTAGTTTCCTCATTGACCACCAGATAAGGAATCGGGGGACCCTGTCAAAGGCTTTCTCCATGTCAACTTAAGCCAGGTACAGAGGTTTATCTCTGACTAGGTATTTCTCCTGCAGCTGTCTTACCAGAAATGTAGCATCAGTGGTGTTTTCCCTGGCACGAGCCCAAACTGCATCTTGTCTAAACAAACTCTCTTTCTAATTAGTTGGGCTATGACCCTCTCCATGACTTTCATTACCTGATCCAACAACTTGATACCGCTGTAATTATTTGTATCTAAAGCGTCATCTGGTGTAGCAGTTGACTATGGTGCTGCTACACCAGTCATTGGGTATGACTACTTCGTGTATCACCTGGTTAACTATACAGGTGACTAGGCTATAGCCGACAATGCCAGATATTTTAAGCATCTCTGCAGTGATTCCTGATGGGCCGGAGGATTTCCCTGTCTTCATACTCTTAATTGCTTTATCTACCAAGGTACTGTCAACTCGGATAGCTGATGCCTCTGTTGGGTCGACATTCGGCAGACTCTCTCCCATTCATTTTCTTTATTGAGCAACCTTTCATAGTGACGTCTCCAAACCTCTTTCATTGCAGCCTCATTTAGTGCAAGTGAACCATCATCCATGTGGACACATTTCTCTCCTACGACATCATGATTCTCTCTCACACACTGTCTTGCAAAACGAAATACCTCAAGTCTTTGGTCCTCACGGCACAGAACATTGGCAAATTTTTTCTTATCTGCTTTCCCTCTGGCTAAATAAACCTCTCTCCTAACTTCCCTTCTGGTAGTCTGATACAATTCCCTGCTACCACCGTTCTTCCAGTCCTTCCAAGCCTGTTTCTTTTGTCTAATAGCCCTGTCAACGACATTGCTCCACCACCACGTTATTTTGGGTCGAGAGGGGACTTTGCACCATCCACAGATCTTGTCAGTGGCCCTCAGCAGGTTGTCCCATAGAAACCTCCAGTTGTCTTCTACATCGTGTGAAGCTATATCGTCGTCTATTTCGTCGAAGGCTTCGAGTAATATGTCTCTAAATCTCTGTCCATTCACAGGATCTTTAAACTTCCAGACCCTTCTCCTCCATGCTGGTCGTCTTCTGGGCAACCACTTAGCTCTGATCCTGAAGTCACTAACTGCTAGTCTATGTTGTGGGGTACATTCTTCACCTGGGAAGGTTTTGGCATTTATAAGCAGCCATCTTTCCCTTTTTCTGGCGAGGATGTAGTCAATTTGGCTAGTGTGTCTGCCAGAATGTTAGGTGACAAGGTGACTGGCATGTTTCCAGAAGTTGGTATTGCAAACCATAAGGTCATTTGCATCAGAGAACTCCAGCAGCCTGGTTGACTCCTCATTGCGGGAACCAAAACGATAGCCTCCATGTACGCCACAGAAGCCTCCTGTATGTTGTCCAACATATCCATTGAAGTCACCAGCCACAAAGAGAAGGTCCCTGTTATTCATCAACGAGGTAGTCTGCAAGAGGATCTCATAAAATCGGTCTTTCTGTCCATCGGGTAGCCCCGTCTGAGGGGCATAGGCCGAGATAATGGTTGCTAATCCATGATGAAGCACTAATCTAATCTTAAGTATTCTGTCACATACTCTGACTACCTCGATTACCTTATCCATCCATTTCTCTGCAAGAAGTATACCCATGCCAGTGACCCTGTCTGTGTTCCCTGTCCAGAAAATCTTGTTCCTGTGTTCTTTGCCTGTGAGGAACCTAGCGGAACCTCCTCTCCACCTTACTTCTTGGAGGCAGCACACATCAACACATCTCGTGCATTTCTGTTTACATATAATTATAGCAGCAGAACACTGCAGTTAGATGATAGAGGGCTCGGTGCTAGAGAGATGATAGGGATGACTTGAAGAGGAAACTGGATGAGTGATCCAGTTGTGCAAATACACACACACACACATATATATTGTGCTTCCAGAATTTCAGTTTCAGAGATGGCCAGGTCTTCTTGGAAACTGCATAACACTAGTCATCTTGGTCCTTTATCATTTACATGAAACTCAAGGTCCTGAGACCAGCATGTTCCTGGATCTCCCTCTTCATCATTAAGTGAGTGGCACTTCTTTATACAGCTGTCCTCATCCATGTCTCATATGTCCAAACCAACAGTCTTCTTTCTTGTACACTACATCTGATATATACACACAAGTATCCAGCATGCAATGGAAACTGCTTATAGCTTAGCACAAATGAAAAGTATAATGCATGACCACCAATATCAAGATATAACCCATAATTTTGCCCATATGGAAACTTGGGTAAACATTAACAATTTTGAAAACTAAAATCACAAACTGTATATTCATATAAAAAAATTATGTTGTTTAGAAATGATATATAGTTGGTGTAATACTTTAATATGCCCAGCTGCTTCTCTTATCACTTTTCTAACTCCATTTTCCGTTTTTGTTGCTTATAGCCCACCAAGCCAATACTTTAAATTCATTTATTTTTACTGATAACCTTTTTATTTTCATTGCTGTCTTCAATTTTATCAACACCTACTCATTCATCTTTCCTCTGTTTTTTTTTTCACTGATCTCAACATTCTTATGATTAACTACTTGCTCCCTCCTCTACCCAATCTTGTTTGTGTGAAACAATTCAACTGATCTTGGTTTTCATTATTTTCAACATTTTTATCCTGAATCTTTAATCATACTATAATTTTTTCCACATCATACAACTCCTATATTTTGAAATCACAATTCTACTATCTTCAATTTCTCATTTCCTTTCCTGCAACAAAATAAGAGAAATGCCTTTTTTTTTTTTGCTGACATAAAACATCAGTTTTACTTGGATTCTACTGCTTCATTATTTGGTGCTCTTAGATTTAACTACAAACATATACAGCATATTTCATTACCTTTATTCAAGATGATTGGGTGAAAGGGAAAAGAGTATCAAGTAGAAATGATGGCAATGGTGCAAAATGGAGTCAGAAAGGGATTATCGGAGGTTCAACTTGGTGTTTTACAATGGTTAGAAGCAGGTGAAAACTCATCTGTATTGCATGGTCATTCAAGTAAAATGTAAAAATTTGGTATAGTGATTTGCAGATAGAGAAAGCTACAACTGTAAAGCATCTTCTGGTTAGCAGAGGCTGCTTTGGAAGGTTCACGAGACATCTAGTTTTCACAACACATGACCAACGAAACTGCAGAGGCTGCAACTAATAATCTTGATGGGTTGAAGAAAGTGATTGTTTTAAGTTGGAAGTGTACAACATTTTTGGGAAGTGCATGCTTCTAAGATGTTTATTTTAGTTTTAAAGATTCCAAAAATTGTCTGACACTTATTGTGGTAGTAGATTCTCCTGGTGATATGAAATTGAAACCTATACTTGTACATTATTGAAAATCTAAGGACCTTTCATTGTCTACGCTAAAATTAATTAATATACTTGTGCTTTAATTTTCAAATAAAGTTTAGATGACTACAAGCACTTTTTTTGCCCTACAGTAGAAAAACAGAATTCCAAATGAAATATTTCAAACAATTATACTAAGCAAATCAATGAACTTAAATGGTCTTGGTCCAGATGGACTATATGTAATCTGAACCTTTCCCCACTTATTATTATTATTTTTTTTACGGAATCCCACGTTTTAGGCTCCCCCCCCCCCCCCGTTTTTATATAGATCCACAGGGTAAACCTAACCCTAACTCAAACCCTAACCCTGACCGTAACCCTGACCCTAAACCTAACCCTAACACTAGTTTTGTGAGATTTGGCTGTTATTTCTAGCATGTAAATAGCCTGCTTCGTGGGTAATTGAAATTTTTCAAACAAATTAAGAGGGGGAAAGGTTCAGATTACATATAGTCCGTCTCTACCATGGTCTTTTTTATAATGTGAGAGCAGCCAGTAGATCAAGTTGTGCTAACGAAATTTAAGACATCGAAGTTCAGTTTCCACAACGAGCTACACCGAGAAGGAGGTGGGGCTGTAAGCATCACAAAACTCTTGAAGTAGATCCTGATAAGGCTTAAGACAATGTCAAGTTTCCACCCAAGGAGCCCTCATTGCACCATCTCGTATTACGTTGGTGTCGATGGCTTTCCTCAGATGAAGCCAGTGAGATTGTCCAGGAGTGGATGATAAGAGGTCTGATAGACTCACTCTTTGCCACTGAGCTATACACAGATACCCCGTCTGGGTCATCACCGTTTGCGGTGGTTCGTGGAAGTGAAAGCAACTGCATTAGTAGATGAACGAAATAAAATATTGAGGTACCATAATTTCGATATTTGTCGGTAAATTATATTTTTTAACATGTGGTTTTTGAGATATCGTTGGGAGTGGAGGGGAAGCATGCTGCATCGCTGTAAAGAAAACTTTTGACTTCGTAAACATACGGTTTCACTAAAGTATCAGATGACGAATTGATGTGGAGAGCACCGGGCTGTGCTAACTCATCTACTTCCCAATTAACTACAATAAATCCGTTTTGAGGTGTCTCAAAATGTTTATAGGGGACACTAGATTCGTTTGGGGTACAAGACTGTTAAACTTGGGTTTAGGATTTTTGAATTTTATAAAAACATGTATTCTACCGATTAATTTTGACATTTCGGAGAATCAACGTGTTTCCCATAGATAAATACGTAGACACACACACACATATTATATATATATGTATATATATATATATATAAACTCACATTTCTTGCTAAGTAAACAATTATAAAAAATCGAGGATTTAATAGCAAAATTGGTTTCAAATTTTGGTACAAGGCCAGAGGGCTAAGTCGATTACATCGCCTCCAGTGCTCATGTGGTACTTGTTTTATCGATCCCGAAAGGATGAAAGGCAAAGGTGACCTCGGCGGAAGATGAACTCAGAACGGAAAGACGGACGATATGCCGCTAAGCATTTTGTCCGACGGTTCAGCAGCTCGCCGTCTTAATTAGAAGAATGTATTAGAATTAAAATAATTATATTTGATGTGGATCAAATAGTTTTCAGAACAAAAGTCTTTTTTTTTTTTAATAGTAAAGAAACAATATAAAATCCAAATATTGCCGTTCCTGGAATTATGTCATGCTTGTTTTAAGCAGTTATGTCTTAAAAGATTTTTACTTAACTTACCGCACTGATCCCGCCATCTTTCATATATATACAACCTCGTTTTGAAATCTATTTTAAGTAAAGCTACATTCCTACAGTAATGTTGGCATTGGTTATTATATGAACGTACCACAGTCTCGTAAAAATGTTGTTTTTATATTTTCCAGATGGCTAAAAGTATATCACTTGTAATGTATGTTTATTTTAAAAATAAAATATGAATTTTTCTACAAAAAGTAATATTTATTTTTCTTTTCAAAGTAAATTTACATTAAATGCGAATTCTCTACGTATAATGTGACTGACTCCATCAATTGCTGACAGTGACAGCGCTGACACCGCACTCGACGCTGTTAAGCAGAAATACAGAAATCATGTGGAAAGTGTTTTGTGTAATCGCGATTTAGAAAATCAGCACGCAGTCGTAGCTACTTTTGACGAAGGAACACAGTACTGCACATTAAGCGAAAAGTGCGATACATATTGAAAACAAATGACAGTATGCATGTAGGAATATATCAATTGCGATAATACCGATTTTATTTAAGCCCTTGGATTCGATATATTTAGAATTTTAGAAAGTAATTGAATTATTGAAGAATATAATTTTTGAAAAAATTGTGGTATTATAAAAAATAAGTTGATAAACAGTTGTTTTCTTACGGTTTTTAATCAACATAACAAAACATCACACACGCACACACATAATCTTCATTTATCATTTGTAAAAGAAAAAAGAAAAAATTACAGATGTGGTCATTATTGAAAATGTGTTTTCAATCGTGAAAACTAATAATATTCTATATTCTTGATGGATTAACCTGATCGTGGTTTCTTTACTGGAACTTACTCGTGTTATTCAATGCCTTTGGAATTAATTCATCCGATTGATAATCATTTCTAAATAAATAGAACGTTAACAATTGTTACAGTTAAAATTGCATGTCTATCGTTCACTGCATTCCATCCATCGGGAAAATATTTTAACATATCTCCAAAGTATATACTTATCAATTTTCGATTATAATTTATTGTGAAAGCCGAAGTTAAAAAATGGCAAATATTACAAGTTCGATTGTCTGTTATTAAAACTGCTTTGTCAACTATAAAATTTATGCGGCTGTGAAAAGATTGAGGAAAAACTCGCATTTAAGAGAACAAGAGGAAAACGTATCAAACTGCGGTTAGTAATTAGCATTTTAATTGTGTCGACCGCGTTTTGTTGCCTTTATTTATTTTTTTTACATGAGACAAGCGACGAAGGAGAGCAAATCCACTAATAATTGGATATCCGAAGGAGTTTTATGTATGGAACCGTTGAATACAGTTATTAGACTTACCTACTAATAAGATTGCAACTACTATTACTAACTACACAGCTGTTAAGATAACGATTCAAATTAAATCGACATCGTCTCCTACTTTACAGTCATCATTGACAGCCGAACAACAAGAGTTGACCAACTTGCCCAACAGCCGCAGCTAAATCGAATAGCACGGCTACAGCACCTGCATTTTGATGAGAAGATTTTTAATAATGTGGATTTTGTTGTAATGCTACTTAGGCTGTTCAGGGGTATGCAAGGCAGGCAGGTGGTGATTTTTGTATTCCTCGGTTTGGTCGCAGCATTAGGATACTTACATTTAATATCGGAAATCTCTAGACTGGATACAGCTCGGAGTAGATTAGGTAAGTGGTGTTGTACACCCCCTTTTGCCTTCATTCATCTTATTTCCTCTTTGCCTTTGTAGCAAAGGCAATATGAACTGTTGTTTTTATAAATGCTTATTCCGTTTGTACCT
>NC_142928.1:110930331-110990331 GCF_046866305.1 Octopus bimaculoides
ATAAAAACACCTAATAACCAAATCACAACCGACATCTACCACACACCTACAGACTCACAACAATACCTCCTTTTCAGCTCATGCCACCCAAAACACACCAAGATAAATAGCCCCTTCAATTTAGCTAAAAGAATTTGCACCATTGTCTCTGACCCAACCACTCGAGAAATACGCTTACAAGACCTCAAAAAAAAAACACTATTACAACGCCAATATCCCTCCACACTCATAGATTTTGGAATAAAACGTGCCAAGGAACTTGACAAAAACACACTAAAAACCAACCAACACAATAACACATCCAACCCCAAAATACTTCCATACATCTCCACCCACAACCCCAAAAACATCAAAGCATACACCACAATCCAACAAAACCTCCCCTTACTCACCACAGACCCGAAAATGAACAATATCATCAATACACATAAAGTCTTTAAATGCAAAAGGCAACAAAAATCTTTGAAAAAACTCTTAACCAATGCCAAACTACATACACCACTTCCACCCCCTTCAGTTAAAAAATGTGCATGCCCTAATTGTGGTACCTGCCCCTACCTACTTGAAGGCTCTGAATTTACCTTCAAATGAGGAACAAAGTTTAAAATCAAAACCAATTTCTCTTGTTCCTCTGGGAACCTCATTTATGTCCTCACATGCGCAGGTTGCCAACACTTCTATATCGGACAGACGAGCCTCCCGTTGCATACAAGAGTAGCAGTCCATAAAGAACAAATAAATCTCCATCAACACTGCCAAATTCCACTCAGTGGCCACATAGACTCTTGCGCCAGAAACAAAAACCCTAAATTCCTTATATTCCCTTTCTATCAATGTAAAGACAGAATCTCCACACAAGAAAGAATCAACAAGGAGAATCTTTTCATAGAGAAATTCCAACCACTTCTTAACACACAAACCCCTCAGTGACCTTATTTCTCTAAGAACAGACATAAACTTCCTGTTGACAAAGAGTCCATAACTCCAACTAAAGAGATTTGTCTTCCCTTACACACACTTCCTGTTTAACACATAAACCTTTATCCCCTTTTCTCTTTTTTTAAACCTAACACAACTCTCAATTTCATGCATCCTTATTTTTCCAACTATTATCTACATGGATTACCATTGAACTTTAAAAGCTCAAAGACAATATAATGTATTGGTATATTTATTTTTTTTATATATTATTATTTTTTTCATATATTATTTTTTACATTTTTGTAAAAAACATTTTCATTCTCTCTCTTCTTGAAAATTTGCCATGCAATGAAAGCCAGTTCGAAATCTATATTAAAATATGCTTTCAGTTTAGCATTCTGCCTTATTTTTTTCATTTTCCTATTATTTCTCCACGTGCGGTTAACACCCCACTATTTACTGACATATATATATATATAATATATATATATTTTATATAATATATCATCATCGTTTAACGTCCGCTTTCCATGCTACCATGGGTTAGATGATTTGACTGAGGACTGGTGAAACCGGATGGCAACACCAGCCTCCAATCTGAGTTGGCAGAGTTTCTACAGCTGGATGCCCTTCCTAACGCCAACCACTCGGAGAGTGTAGTGGGTGCTTTTATGTGTCACTCGCACGAAGGCCAGTCAGGTGGTACTGGCAATGGCCACGCTCAAAATGGTATATTTTATGTGCCACCCGCACAGGAGCCAGTCCAGGGGCACTGGCAACGATCTCGCTCGAAAATCCTACGAAGGCCAGTCAGGCGGTACTGGCAAAGGCCACGCTCAAAATGGTGTATTTTATGTGCCACCCGCACAAGAGCCAGTCATGGGGCACTGGCAACGATCTCGCTCGAAAATCCTTACACATGTCACGGGCACAAGTGCCAGGAAGGCGGCGCTGGGCACAGGTGCTATCCCGATTTCGCTATTCACTTGCCCCAATAAGTCTTCGCAAGCTGAGTTCCGTGTCCAATGAAGGAGACGACGTTGGCACGGGCGCCAGTCGTCGAATTTAGTTCAATTTCACTTGCCTCAACAAGTCTTCGCAAGCGGAGTTTAGTGTCCAATGTAGGAAAGGTACGAATGAGTGGGTTGGCTACACCCCTGGCAGAGGCCTTGGATTTAGGTCTCACTTGGCTTGCCGGGTCTTCTCACACACAGCACATTTCCAAAGGTCTCAGTCAGAAGTCATCGCCTCGGTGAGGCCCAATGTTCAAAGGTCTTGCTTCACCACCTCAGCCCAGGTCTTCCTGGGCCTACCTCTTCCACGGGTTCCCTCAATTGCTAGGGTGTGGCACTTTTTCAGGCAGCTATCCTCGTCCATTCTCACCATATGTCCATACCAGTGCAATCGCCTCTCTTGCACACCACAACTAATGCTTCTTATGTTCAGCTTTTCTCTCAAGATACTTACACTCTGTCGGGTATGCACACTGACATTACACATCCAGCGGAGCATACTGGATTCATTCCTTGCGAGCTTACACATGTCCTCAGCAGTCACAGCCCATGTTTCACTGCCATGTAGCATGGCTGTTTGTACACATGTGTCATACAGTCTGCCTTTTACTCTGAGTGAGAGTCCCTTTGTCACCAGCAGAGGTAAGAGCTCTCTAAACTTTGCCCAGGCTATTCTTATTCTAGCAGCTACACTTTCAGCACACCCACCCCCACTACTAACTTGGTCACCCAGATAGCGGAAGCTATCAACTACCACTAGTTTTTCTCCCTGGAATGAGACAGAAGTTGTTTCCTGTGTTTATTGCACCTGAACATCTGCCACATACAAAAACTAACTTCCTAGTTAACCTGCCTTTGATATTGCTGCACCTCTTATGTGTCCATAGCTTGTGCTGGGTACATCTTATAGAGTTCCTACCTACGCCTTTTCTACAAACTGAGCAGGGCCATCTACCTGTAGGGGTTTGTGTTTTATCTGCCTTCCTACTTATTAGGATTTTGGTTTTAGCTAGGTTGACTCTAAGGCCCTTCGATTCAAGTCCTTGCTTCCACACCTGAAACTTCTCCTCTAGTTCTGATAGTGACTCCGCAATTAGTGCAAGGTCATCAGCATAGAGGAGCTCCCAGGGGCATCCTGTCTTGAATTCCTCTGTGATCGCCTGGAGGACTATGATAAATAGGAGGGGGCTGAGGACCAAACCTTGGTGGACCCCTACCTCTACCCGGAATTCATTACTGTACTCATTTCCAACCCTCACCTTACCGACAGCATCTCTGTACATGGCTCGCACAGCTCTCACTAACCATTCTTCTATCCCAAGTTTCCACATTGATCACCAGATAAGGGATCGGGGGACCCTGTCAAAGGCTTTCTCCATGTCAACAAAAGCTAGGTACAGAGGTTTATCCTTGGCTAGGTATTTCTCCTGCAGCTGTCTTACTAGAAATATGGCATCAGTGGAGCTTTTACCTGGCACGAACCCAAACTGCATCTCATCTAAATTGATTCGCTCCCTAATTAGTTGGGCTATGACCCTCTCCATAACTTCCATAACCTGATCTAAAAGCTTGATGCCTCTGTAATTATTTGTAATTTATTATATTTATTTATTTATTTGTTTGTTTCTGTGTGAGTTAGAGGTTGAGAAATCAACTAAGGGATAGCTACTATCCAATATACTGCTGGTAGTGTACCCAATTATTCATACCCAAGTGCTAGTTATTGCATGGTAATCTCGCAAATAAGTATTATATATTGGTGGGAGTAAAAAGCGATTTACCCTTGATCTATATGGCAAATAAGAAAGTGGAGAAGATATAAAATCAACGTACATCAGCCAGTAAACAATCCAGCATATCTATTTATTATTCACATGTATTTGTGGTAGAAATTATCAAATAGAAAAGGTTGGTAATTGCATAAACAAGGGTGTGGAAGCATATAAGCATATAGAAAGAAATGAGCAAATGAGCAGATTATCAGTCAAACTGAATGGGTGTGCAGGTGCTAGTTCCTTATGGCCATTTCTGCTAAGAGGCAATGAAAACTTCCAGGTTATCTCCATCTCTTCAGTGTTATGCAGGGATGGAGATAACCCAGAAGTTTTCATTGCCTCTTGGCAGAAATGGCCGTAAGGAACTCGCACCTGCACACCCATTCGGTTTGATTGAGAATCTGCTCATTTGCTCATTTGTTTCTATATGCTTATATGCTTCCACACCCTTGTTTATGCAATTACCAACCTTTTCTATTTGATAATCTCTACCACAAATCATGTGTGTGTATTCATCCAATACATTTGAGCGCTTGAGGAGACCTATGGAGTCAAGTACATCAACATCAAAATAAAAATCAAATGGAAATTGTAGTTGCAATACCTATGCTGGTAGCATGTAAAAAGTACCATCCAAATGTGGCCGCTTCCATGCCAGTGGCACATAAACAGCACCAACTGACCGTGGCCACTGCCAGCATGCTCTGGCCCCTGTGCCGTTGGCACGTAAAAAGTACCCACTACACTCACGGAGTGGTTGGCATTAGGAAGGGCATCCAGCTGCCAGATCAGACTGGAGCCTGGTGCAGCCTCTTGGCTTCCCAGACCCCAGTCGAACTGTCCAACCCATGCTAGCATGGAAAATGACGTTAAACGATGATGATGATGACTGGATTGTTTACCGGCTGATGTATGTCAATTTTATATCTTCTCCACTTTCTTATTTGCCATATATATATATATATTTGCCATATATATATATCTGTAAATAATATGTGACAATTATTCGGTAGCCATGATAAAACTCCGAGTTTCAGATGTCAGGGCGGAAACCCACACCACCATCTCTTCAGTTATCTGGCGGCATAGGTTTCTGCCCCGGCATCCGAAACTCGGAGTTTTATCATGGGTACCGAATAATTGCCACATATTTACAGATAAATTCCTCTATTTACATAATATCGAGGTCTCTTTCTTTCTTTTGTTGTCTTACCTTTTCTATCTATCTATATATATATATATATATATATATAGATATAGATATAAACACATACACACATATATAAAAAACACAAATGCACAAAATGGTTTCTTTCAGCTCCCAACTACTAAATCCATATATATATATATATATATATATATATATATATATATATATATATATGTGTGTGTGTGTGTGTGTGTGCGTGTGTGTACCATTGTCTTTACATCAACGAGCATCATTGCCATACAAGCAATGTTGTTAATTTCCAATCTTCCATGTAAACATGTCTGGGCATGGGGAAATACTACCTTGCTTGGATACAAATAAGGGATGGCAAGAGGAAGGGCAACCAGCCATAGAAAATTTGCTCAACAAATACCATTGACCCATGCAAGCATGGAAAAGTGAATGTTAAAATGATGATGAAGAATGGAATTTTTCAACAGAAAATATTAAAAAATTAGAAGCAATTAGCTTTTTAAAATCCAGATAATAAATATTTTTCCAAAGTGTAACATGAACTGTATATACAGATTAAGCCAACCTTGCAGAAAATGTACAAGTGACTCAATTTATATACAGTACCACACGAATCCAGTAATAAATGTGGAATCAGTTTAGTAAGAGAACATTGAAATGTTGAAATAAATAAGGGATTATTAACAATGGCATCAAAGTAGCTTAAATTGCATGTTCAGCCCATAAATCTAGCATATGCCTTGCTTCTGTCTGACAGGGTAAAAAGATAATGTGACAGTTTGTTATGTGGAAGAAGAAGCAATAGTAGTAATAGTTTAAGCCCAGGTCAGCCTTGAGCAAGTAAATCTATGATTAAAGATATTCTAGACATGACTACATAATCTTGAAATCGCAGGATGCAATTCAAAATAAACTTGGCTGCTATTTCTAGCAAGTTGAAAAGCTGCATAAAAGATTTGTTAATTCACAAGGGAAGTATTTATGGTAGAGTTTTGATAAACCTAATAATGCAGTAAGATTTCAAGTCTTTTCAAATAAAAGCATTGAGCTACTTTAGATTACAACTACATCTTGTATATAACACCAAGTTTACTTTGTAAAGTACAATTTTATTTTATAGTTTCACAGTAACTAACACCAACAAGCACCACTAAGAATGTAAGGAAAAATACCAAGCAAATGGGACACTAAAGAACAAAGGAGTATAAACAAAAATTAAGGTTGGCAAAAATAGATAAAATTTTAAATATTTATTAATTTCTAGTAATGGTTAAAATATTTTTATCTTCACCAAAAAGTTGTAATTTAAAAATGAATAGCATTAAAAACATATTTCTGGTATTATCTTAGAAGCATATTACTTACTCAAAAGATATTTGTACAATTAGCATGTGCAATAAATTAGACATCTCATCATCATCATCACTTAATGTCTGCTTTCCATGCTGGCATAGATTGGACGGTTTGACTGAAAACTGATAAGCTGGGGGGTGGGGGCTGCATCAGGTTCTGATCTGATTTGGAACGGTTTCTATGGCTGGATGCTCTTCTTCATGCCAACCACTTCAAGAGTGTAGTGGATATCTTTTACGTGCCACCAGCACGGGTGCCAATGACCTGACACTGGCATCAGCCTTGACTAAGTTCTGACTTGGCTTGAAAGGTCTACACAAGCATGGTATATCGCCAAAAGTCTTGGTCACTGCTTCCATGAGGCCAAACGCTCGAATGGTGCTTGTTACATGCCACTGGCATGGGTGCCAGTCAGACGGCACTGGCATCAGCCATGAATACGATTTCACTCAGTTAGTAATTGGCAATTCCCTTTACTTTTGTTACCCAATGCTGTTATTGTTTATCGGTTTATACTGCAGCCTAAATAAAAATAACAAAATACAGCCAACAACGTATTATGAGTCATAAGAAGTCATCAGAAAAGTAGGGAAATGCAACAGGAAATTTTATTATTGAAAGAGATTAAGTTGCAATAGCCAAATGCAAAAGTAACACTTCTCCCACAATATACCTAATTATCAGAGACAGTAAGAATTAAGAAAAACATAGAGATGTGGAGAGGCAAATTGACTAAAAATAGATGAAGAGCTGAGTGCCCTACAGTGTTGAAGTCAATCATTGTTACATAGAAATATAAAACCTCTTGTCTGAATAACAGTATTCCAAGTGGATTGTTAGTAAAAGTATCCCCCATTAATTCCTTATAAACACAACAATATCACTTTCTCTTTCTCCAGGAAAGGAAACAAAAATGCATGGGTGCAATAAAAACTATTTATATTGCTATTCTAGTTCAAGTTATGCTGGACTTTGCCCAGCCATACGTAGAATCTTATTGCAGCTTACACAATTGCTACATTTCATTGTACCTTTTAGAGTTACTGCTTATGTTAAGCATGCATCATAATTTTCTAATAAAAAGGCAGCATGATGCAGATGTTTATCCAATGAAATGCAAAAAAAGTGGTAAAAAGAAAGAGTAAAAACGGTGCATCTTATGGAGGCCTACACCAGAGCAAGAAATATATATACATTTAAGCCATCTCCATTTGATATATCTACACAATCTTAATAGTAATAAAGAAAGAGAAAAAACATCCCAAGTTCGTAATACACCAGAATAAACACACACACACACACATTTATTTCCGAAATCAAAATGGCCTCCTGCAGAGTGGCAGCTTAGCAATATTGCTCTTTATTCTATTTGTTAAATCCATTATCTCATCTACTCAAAAAACAGGGTATTTAAACTTTATCCAATATTAAAAGATTATACAATGTAATTAGCATCATTAAGAACTAGGTAACATCACACCTCATGTTAGATTAACAACCTCAAATAACGTACCCATAGAGAAAACGCCCAAACCCTTCTCAAAAATCAGCTACTAAAAACTAGTTAAATACAAACCCCAAAATACACAAGAGTTAGCAACAAGGAGGACATCTAGCTGCAAAATGCTTCCATGACTAAGTCCCAACCCAATCTAAAACAGACACTAAACAGACAAATCATTGTATGCGCGTGCGTGCGTGTGTGTGTGTGTGTGTGTGTGTGTGTGTGTATATACAGAGTGTGTAAGATATTTGAGGACAAATTTATGTTAATAAAAAACAGATATATAAAAACAGATAACTTTATTTATCAAAAAATACTATGAGGATAAAAATATAACTTCTTTTCTATAATGTTATTCAATAAAGCCACCTTCACCTTCAACAACTGCTTCTGTATGAGATCTAAATCATCTACATGCTTGAATCAAGTGGTCCTGGTTCATTTTGGACATTACTCTGACTATGACAGCTTTTAAAGAACCTTTGGTGTTATAGGCGTGTTCATTGACCTCTCTCTCAACAGTGCTCCACATGTAATAGTCCAATGGATTGAGATCTAGGGAATTAGGAGGCCAAATGTTAGGGGTTATGTGATCATGAAAATTTTCAGCCATCCATTCCTGTGTTACTAGAGCCATGTGTGATAGTACAGGGTCTTACTGAAACATATATGGTCTTCCATTGTATACACAGTCTATCCAGGGCTTAACAACTATTTCCAGGACCTCAATGTAGTCGGCAGAGTTAAATTTAAGGCCTTGTGGAAAGAAGGAGGCATCACATGTCATTCATTGCTGACAACCCATAAAAGGAAATTTTGTATGCATAACACTTGAAACCTCAGAAGGGTCTGCACATAACCATCTGTCATTTCTTCTGTTAATACTTTTGATCTTGGTTGAAGTTTTTCTCGTTTGAGAAAAACCAAATCAAATCTTCTGCTGCATTTTTCAGTTTGTATAAGAGCCTTTTAGATCTGATCCAGTGATTTTCTTTTGCTTTTTCTGACAAATTGACCTTTCCTCATCATACAAGACTTATATCTGATGTCTTTGTGGGCAACATTTTTGAAAGTTCCTTCTGACACATGGAAATCTTTTGTAATTGACTTCATGGACTTTCTGGGATTGCAATCAATGGTCTGTTGAACTTGCTGGATAAATTCAGATGTTCTAATGATTTCAGAGTGTTTAGAATGCTCTTTATGCTTTGATACTGGTGATACGTTTCCATCTTCAGTCTCTAGCTGCTTACAAACTTTATAGACAAAAGATTTGGCAACTTTCGAGATATTGCTAAATTGCTATGCACAGCCTTTATAACCACAATAACAGCATGCACCTTCCTTTCTTGAGTAAGCTGAGGGTCTACCATTATTATTTTCTGAAACAATGATTATATAGAGTGAGCAAAAAATGCAGCAATGACCCCAAAAAGATATGTCCTCAAATATCTTATGCACCCTGTATATTTATATATATATATATATATATATATATATATATATATATATATAAATCTGTCTGTTTGTGTGCTTATAACTCGAGTATTGTTCATCCAATTGCACTGAAATTTTAAACATGGATACATGAGAGAGTGGGGCATTCCGTAATCTAAAAACATTTTCAAAATTATCAGTTTCACAGTGAGAATCCCATTTTTTGTAATCTTTTTGTCCTATTTCTTCCACCATGCGGTTCATTAAAAGCAACGAGTTGCTCAGACAGCTGGCACATACCATTTTACTGGCAACAAGCGGAGTACAGGGTGACAGTCAACCAAAACCATCACTATGCTGTCTCTCTTCTTTCCTCTCTCTGTCCCCCTCTATCTATATGTAGAGGGCTCAATACGATTATCTAACTTATTATCTAACAGTCGCCAAATGCAAAAAGCTAAAGAACTGTTAATACATACATATATATATATATATATATATATACACAAGACAGTAAGGTGTGATTTGAGGGAGATTTGGCTGTTATTTCTACCAGGTAAGCAAAACACAAACCCTTTCAGGTAGATGACCTTGCTCGATATGTAGAAAAGGCGTAGGTAGAAACTCCATAAGATGTACCCAGTGTAAGCTATGGACACATAAGAGGTGCAGCAATATCAAAGGAAGGCTAACTAGCAAGATAGTTTTTGTATGTGGCAGATGCTCTGGAGCAATAAACACTGAAAATGTATAGAAAACAACCTTTGCCACACTCCAGGGAGAAAAACTAGAAGTAGTTGATAGCTTCCGCTACCTAGGTGACCAAGTTTGTAGCAGGGGAGGGTGCACTGAAAATGTAGCTGCTAGAATAAGAATAGTCTGGGCAAAGTTTAAAGAGCTCTTACCTCTGCTGGTGACAAAAAGCCTCTCACTCAGAGTAAAAGGCAGACTGTATGACGCATGTGTACGAACAGCCATGCTACATGGCAGTGAAACATGGGCTGTGACTGCTGAGAACATGTGTAAGCTTGCAAGAAACGAAGCCAGTATGCTCCGATGGAAGTGTAATGTCAGTGTGTATACTCGACAGAGTGTAAGTACCTTGAGAGAAAAGTTGAACCTAAGAAGCATCAGTTGTGATGTGCAAGAGAGACGATTGCGCTGGTATGGACATGTGGCAAGAATGGATGAGGATAGCTGTGTGAAAAAGTCCCACGCCCTAGCAGTTGAGGGAACCTGTGGAAGAGGTAGACCTAGGAAGACCTCGGATGAGGTGGTGAAGCACGACCTTTGAACTTTAGGCCTCACCAAGGCAATGACCAGTAACCGGGACCTTTGGAAATATGCAGTACATGAGAAGACCCGGCAAGGCAAGTGAGAACATAATCTGTGATCTCTGCCGGAAGTGTAGCCAGCTCACTTATTCATATCTTTACTTCATTGGACACTAAAAACCCTGCTTGCAAAGACCTGCTGAAGCAAGTGAATATGAAATTTGAAATTTGAAATCTGAAATCAAAATCGAACCGAATCCAATGACTGGCATCCATGCCAACCTCTCCTTCATTGGATACTAAACTCTGCTTGCGAAGACCTGTTGGGGCAAGTGAAATCGAAATCGTGATTGAACCATACTCGATGACTGGCACCTGTGCCAGTGGAGCACTAACAGCACTGTCCAAGCATGTTCATTGCCAGAGCAGCTGTCTGGCTTCCGTGCTATTTGAGCATAATTGTTACCAGCGTCACCTTGTAGCACTGGTGCTGGTGGCATGTTAGAAAATCATTTGAGTGAGGTCGTTGCCAGTGTCACTGGACTGACTTCCCATGCAGGTGGCACGTAAAAAACACCTTTTTGAGCATGGCCGTTGCCAGTACCGTGTGACTGGCCCCCGTGCTGGTGGCACGTAAAAGCACCCACTACACTCTCGGAGTGGTTGGCATTAGGAAGGGCATCCAGCTGTAGAAACTCTGCCAAATTGGAGCCTGGTGCAGCCTTCTGGCTTGCCAGTCCTCAGTCAAATCGTCCAACCCATGCTAGCATGGAAAGCGGACGTTAAACAATGATGATATAGAAAGAGAGAGAGGTGGGGTTGTATATAAACTTGTTTATATTCATGCAAAGGAAAAAGAAAATGGAGATTTTGAAGTTAATAAAGGTCTGCTGTACTGAATCTACAAACAAACATACATACATACATACATAACATTTAAGGGTATATTTTTCCCCCTCTGAAGTGATTATGCTCAGAAATATGAATATCATATTTAATTAATTTCACTACGTATAACTGAAACAGCTGTAAGGGATAATGATCGGTTAGTTGCTGATAATAAACTCTTATTAACTTCAAAATCTCCATTTTCTTCTTTTCCTTTGCATAAGTATAAACTACAGTTTATATGCAAACTTATTACTTTAAGGAAATCAATTCCCCACAAAATATTAGGTATTGAACCAGTATTTCCTTGGATGACATCATCCCTTCATGAGGCTAACATAACTGCTAATAGAATTTATATATCTATATATATGTAAGTATATAAGCATATCTCTGTATATATATATATATATATATATATATATATATATATATATATATATATATATATGGATGTATGGATGAATGTATGTGTGTGTGTACTTGATACCTTATAAACATATAATACATTCTTACCATATCTATATTTAAATTCCCTCTATCATCTCTATTCAATTATCATATTTGATGGCCTATAAGACACCTTTTTTTTTAATCCCCAAATGGGTTAAAACATCACCCTGCATCCAATGCACTCAATGTAGGCTCAAAGTTATACAGGTAAGTGGACAAATTAAAACATTATTTTAGTGGTAATTTATTTTGCACTCATGCTTCTTATAGACCATCAAATACGGTAATTTATTTATTACTCTAATTCTATTTACCTACTCTAGCTTATCTCCAACCAACCTCTTCACCTGAACACATAAAAATACAAATCATAAACAGTAACATTCAGTCTGATATAATGTCTCCATGAACATATATATAAAACATCCAAGGGTATCGTTTTTCCCTCTGAAGATATTATGCTCAGGGCATATGAATTTAATATTCAATTAATTCACTGAGTTTTAATTGAAACAGCTGTAAGGGAGGATGTTTGATTTGTTATTAATAATAAACATTTATTAAATACTCAATCACCATTTTCTTTTTCTTCTTATATATATTACTAGACGTTTCAACCACATGTACTTATCACACAACTAATAGTTTCACATACATTCATCAGGCATCAATCACACTATACTTCCCAAACTTTAGTTTACATAGAGGAAGTTTTGAACTGGCACAAAGATAAAGCATGTCTAATGAGAGATACCAACTTGAGGGGTAAGATAAAATTTTTAAAAAAATATATAAAATATAAAATGAGTCAACAGTATAAATGTACAAATTATTAAAAATTGTGAAGACCTGGGATCATGTGATGGAAACATGGAAATATGAAGGATATCAAATTTAAATGAATTTCTGAAACTAAATGTAAGTAAAAAAGGTAAAAGATTTTACAAAGAACAAGTTCACAAGTGGTCATAAATGTCTTCATAATATAAAGCCACATGATATACAAGCTATACAATCGATATATACATAAACCGTATAAATAGAAAAATCTAAATCATTTTAAATACCATTTAAAAGTGAAGATACTTTACATGAAAAATGCTAGGATGGAAAAAAAGTTGGTATAACTAAATTATAAGATATGAACCGATAAAATCATATTATAAAATGAATGAAAAAGTTTGAAAGAGTTAAAAAAACAAGGTTGGTGGGGTATGTTTGAATGAACACTCAAGCATAATTATGCTACTATATCACTTAATCTTTCTATGAAAAACAAATACATAAATCAGCTGTAATTACCCCCCCCCCCAAAAAAAAATTCAACACCAGTTACTAAACATGTAACTGAAGAAAAGAGTATTTCTAGGATAAATAGTGTGAACAAGAATTGAATTTTGATTGTAAGTTTTGCTATTAGATGGAAGACAAGTGGAATTAGCAAGGAAACAAGATTAGAGAAGCAACTGAGATATTAAATATGTTAAAACTTAAGTTGTTTTAAATTAATTAGTTTCAAATTTCAGTGTCATTCAGCTTTTGTCTTCAATTCTAAATTTTCTTACTTAAGTAAAATAAACTGAATATCTAGCATTTAAAAATAGAAATAATGGTTACACGCACATAAAAAAAAAGAAAGAAAAAGAACATAGTTTATATTATTATTATTATCTTGATTTCTTTTCTTATTAGGGAAGTAGAAAATGAAGTGCTTGACACTTGTCAAAACAACATTTAGTCTTATTCCATCCAAAACGAAACCACCCAACTTATTTGAGTTTAAAATGTACCTTAAGCTAGATGTAGATGTGAGCATTGTGAGTCCTATGTTTTGTTTTCAATTACTGTTAGATTTTATTTCACTTTTACACTGAATAATTCTAACAAACACAAAACAAAGTATAAAAAATTATAAATAGCAAGCATACTAAACATATTGAATTACATATATTCTTCCATTAAACTACAGATCTTAGTGTTAGGCTTGAAAGGTATGCTTTCATAAAACATGAGCTAAGAAGCAAACTTAATTATCTTCCTCCTTGTCAATTTAACATTCACTTTTCCATGGGTCAGATGAAATTTATTGAGGCAGATTTTCTTTGGCCTGAAGCCCTTCCTGTTACCAGCCCTTATCAAATTTCAAGTAAGGTAATACTTCCTTTAGACTGAATGCTTTTACAGGAGATTGCAAATGAACTACACCACTTGTATGACTGATGCTCATATACAATTATTACATACTGTCAAGACAAGCAGACATAAATACACACACACAGTTTCTGTACACCATCCACTCACAAGGCTTCGGTCAGCTTAGAGCTATAACAGAAAACACCTGGTCAAGGTGCCACACAGGGACTGAACCTGAAACCAAATGGGAAGCAGACTTTTTAATCATTCAGCCAAGTCTTTGGCTTAAATATCATTAATTATATTTTCCTGCACCAATTATTCATTCAATCCTCAAGAAAGCAACTTGAAAGAGATAAGTGTGAAATGCATCATAAGTTCTTTGCAGTTTACTCATACTAAAAGAATTCACACTATTGTGTGTAAGCCATCAGCTATGTTGGAATTTACACCATTAAATATTCAATATACTATGGAAAAGGATTGTTGTTCATTCAGCCTTACGTGTAAGCATCATTTTTGTTGAGTTTAAACATCTTTCTGAAGCTAATTTCAAGTTTGGCACAAACAAATAATAAATTATGTTGTGTATTTGTTCCACTAAAAAGTTTTAACTTACATTAAATTAGCTATAAGTTCAATTAAAAAAACATTTTGAAAACATATCATTGATATGAATGAGACATTGTGGCAGTGGGAATGGGAGTTATACAATGTAATTGTTTCAATATATTTAATGAATTAAAATATTTTTAGGAAAAAATTATTTTTCAAAGACTTTAAATCCTTGACTCTTTCTTTCTGAGATAAAATACAATGAATTGGAATTATGATATTTGTGTCAAGAATTTTTACACGTGTGACAAATTAATCAGAAAAAAAACCTACAAACATGAAATCATGTGGATTGTTTTAAATATTTCAGCAGAACATATGTACTTGCTGTGAAAAGATTTATACTGAATAGCAAGTAGACATCTGTGTAAAAAAAGATCACATCTGGTGGACATTTACCTAAATGTAAAATATAGTCTATGACTAATAATATGAGAGGAAGTTGTTTCTATAGATTGAAGTAAAAGAGGAATATGCTTTTATACATAATGTATGCTTAAAAGAAGAAAAAGACTGGCAGAATGTATTAACATATCAGTAAGTGTCCAAAAATATATGCATCATTTGTAAAAGTTAAAGATATGGAGAGCAGGGAAATTAACAATGACAGACAAAAATATTTATAAAAACACACATTTTAACTACAAAAATTACATTATATAGTATGAAATTTCTGAAATAATAACAGCAAAGAATGCAAGGTTAAAATCTTACACCACTATAATATCAAAAATAATATGAATAAATAACATTGGAAACTAGAAAAGTACAGCATGTATAATAAATGATGTGAAATTTTAAAAAATCTTTCTATAGTTTAATAAAAATAAGAAGAACAGGGCTTATGATTCTTTGTGTAGGATCTTTGAGACTGGAGAAAGAGAGGAAGAAATCATGGTTTGTGAGTTATCCTCAAATGAGAGATCAACTATAAATACTTGCAATGTGTGAATCTACCAGAGACACCTACTCAAAGGTGGTGGTGGTGGTGGTGGTGGTGGTGGTGTTAAAACTAACTAATACTAAGCATTTTGTACATTTAGTGAACATACTTTCAAGAGTTATGGTTTAACAAACTGCAATATTAAGAAACCCGATAAAGGATTTTTTTAATAAATGAAATAAATGTGAGAGAAACATCACACAGATTTTCCTTTGAACAAATTCTTCCTTTCTAAAAACCTGTCTAACATGGTCCTAAAACACTAAACTTCCTAAATATCTGAAATTTCACAAAGGGAAAGTTTGATTCATAAGGAGTAATTTTTGTACAGTGTGACTGAATTCAACAGAACACTTTAGACTAAAAATTGAAGATAAAAGATTCATTTCAAAAAGACATGTCAAGAATCAAGAAAGACTAGAAGTAGTTGAGGCAGGAAAATATTTGGTCTTGTAAGTGAAGTGGTCCATGAAAATACTGTTTCTAACTCAACCAACAAGTGAAACATAAAAAGATACCATAATAATGTTAAATTTATGATTAATTCAAATAGTTCTCTTTTATCAGCTTTAAATTGGACAATTCATGTGAATAAAAGCTCTGAGTAAATTTATTTTCCAAATAATTCTAACTTTTCTATGCCTACTATATTATTGTACATTTACTTTGTGATTTTCTAAAGTTTACACTTTACTGAGGCAGTCTAATAAAACTTCAAGCATGTCCAGAATTGTTGACAAAAGACTCAGAATTATATTAGATTATATTATTTTCCCCTTACTATTTAATTTTTTTCTGGTAACATTTTCAAGCTCTATGTTCTTTACATTAAACATATTATGTTGATTTTGCATGAAAGGATTTAGGAAGATATATGACCTCTGCAACTCTAACAGCTGAAATATTTTTCTAAGTTCTATTAGCCAAATTTTTTTAAACTTGAAAGTTACAAATAAAATCAGGTGAAATTAGTTTGGAAATGCAAGATGTATAGTAACTATGTACTTCATAAAGACTTCGGTCATCAATTTACAATTTTTTTTCCCCCACCTTTTTATTACAAAACACTCTTTTAAATGCAGACCTTACTTTTTACTTTTCAACAACTTTTCTGGTTTCTGATATTTTATTCATAATTTCAAATAAGAAATCGACATATTTTTTATAAATATTCTTACCAAATGATGAAAGATAAGTTGTAATATGTCAAACAACTAAAAAGATGAGCAGCTTTAATAGATTATAAAAGTCTCTTTTTGTAGTATTTTCTTTAATATGTGCATGCATTCATATAAATATGCAAATGCATACATATACTCAAAGAGAAAGTGGGGTACAACAAAATATATTGGTTGAGAGAAATGACAAATAGCAATAAACTTTTGGTTATGGCATATAGTATGTCTGAGAGACTGAAAGCAATGTCCTCTAGCAAATTAACAAAAAGTGTAAGGTTAGAAATTTCAAACTAATAAAATAAAAATTTAAATAAATAAATGGAAATTTCATGCACATGTTCAGTCAGTTATTTTCAGCTGGATATGAAATGGAACATGGAAGAAATTAAAATAGTTGGAAAACACTAATGAATTACACAAAAACTGAAATAAAAATTAAATGAAAGATATGAGAAAGAGAAGGAAGGAGGGGGTTAGAGATAGAATTGACATTATCAGCTTATAAATTTCTAGAGCCATATTACTGTTTTCAGGCTTAACTCACAAAATACAGACATCATCACAGCTGAATCATTTATATTTCAATATTCAGGATTTTCTTTGATAAGCTATCCAATTAAATTCAGCATGCTATCTACTTTAGATGGTAGTCGGAAGATGTTGGTGGCATTATTATTGTCATTAATTAACTGAATCATCAGCAGCAGCAAATAAATAAAATAATAAACATGAAAAGAACATCTGGAAGCTAATGAATGATGTTGACAAATAGCCAATTAGAAATTTTACAGACATACTTTAAGAAATATAGAGGATCACAAATATTCATTGAAATGGATCAATTTGAGAATAATTGGCTTATGCTTGACATTTCATTAAATTAGATATCTAGTTTAATGAATATACATTAAATTACATGTGTGGGTGGGTGTGTCTTCATACACAGACACAGAATGAAGATATGAACATCAGTTTACAGCATGGTAAACGTTTCCACAGCAAGGAATTAGCCAGGAACAGTTCAAGTAAATACACTTCACCCCTCCAAAGATAGTTTTGTACCAAATCAAAAGTAGCAAATTTTAATTTCTTTTGATTAAGTGCAATACTAATTTTTGTGGAGAAAGAATACGAGGGAAAAAGACTCCAGTGTATTATTATTACAAAATTCATCAAGACTGGAATGATAAAATGCAAAGTCAATTCAAGTAGGATTTGAACTCAGAATGTGGAGAAGTAAAACTCTAAGATATTAAAGATTTAAAAAAGTAAAGTAAATCACTGATGTCAGTAACTTTATTTTATTCTCCACTTTTTAATTCAACTGAGTGCTCTTAGTAAATAGGCGGTTATGCTGTTCACAATTTTGCCTCCAGTGAAACAATAAGTGAAATGACATTAACTAAATAACAAAAATATTTTAAAATATTAACTTATAATAAAAGGTTGTAGATTCAATAAGTGCTTTCTTTATATTTAGGAACTTATTCAGCAACATTTTGTGTGCATGTGCTTCTCTGCATATATATATATATATATATATATATATATATATATGAGAGAAGGGGAGGGAGGGAGGGGAGAGAGGGTAAAATAAAAAATACCATCTTGATTTTTGTAATATTAATCTTAAGAGAGAGTGGTGAAAAACTAGACATTAGCAGATTGCAATAACATGCATCTATACACCTCCATCCATAACAATACATATATTATTATAATTTTGATTTCTTTGTATTAAATGCTTGTTTTCTGAAAATTATTTGCAATATTAAGGTTTCAGTCAAACGTTTATCATACGAAATCAAATGCTTTAACTTCAATCCTATAGTCAGGTTTCCACACATAAGTTTTGTTGAAATTGCACACATTTCCAAATATTTAATCTAAATCTGGAAAATATTATAAGCTTTATAGTTATTAAAGTGGAAACCTGAAGTTTTAGTGTCACACCTCATTTACTACACACTGAAATCCAGACAGAATGCAGTGTTTAACTAATAATAAAATCAGGCCATAAAATGATAGCAAAATTTTTTAATTGAGAAATATTTACATCAGATTTAAATGGAAAATCAGTGTTTCTAAGTTCACCAAGAAGTTTTGTGTTTGTGCACCAAGCCTCATGAACAGTTTAATTCTTCTTTACAAGAATGTGATATCCTTGACATGAATTGATTAGAAGCACACAAGTAGTTAAGTAACAACTAATAGTTTCACATAGATATCTCTTTTTGTAGAGTTTGAGAACTACTTTGTGAGACTTCATCTCAATTCATTATTAGTATTCCTTTCAACAAAGGCAAACTTATCCCAGTTTTTCCCCCACCTTCATACTAACTCTAATCACAGTTTATAGGACAAGTAAAGTAATAATAAGCAAGAACAATATCAAAGTATCAAAAGGACCAAGTGTAGGCCATATAACAAACATATATATAATGTGAGAGCATAGTGAAAGGAAATTCATCATTGTCATATATCACATGCTGACAGCACATTGATAATACTATGACAAAAGTCAAGTGCAAGTTCTCCAGCTGCCTTGCCACTCTTGTCCAAATAGCTCTTGATATTATCCATCCATTGCTTTCTTTGTCTGCCTCTTGATCTACTGCCTTACATGCGTAAGGTTTTCCAAACTTCTGCTTCTTCGAATATGGCTGTAATAGATGAGCTTTTGTTTTTTTCCCAATGTTTGGGAGTTGTCATCTTTCACCTTCATGTTGTAACACCCATTCATCTGTCTGATGATCCTTGTAAGAAACTCATAACATTCTCCTATACAACCACATTTTAAATACATTGAGTACATTCTCTTCAAATTTGTTCAGAGTCCATGCTTTGCAGCCATAAATACCTATTGGCCAAATAAACACTCACTCTAGCCTTTTTGGCTGGTACAGATGTTATTAAGAGTTTTGCTATGGACGTTCTTGCCATGGTTATCCGTGTCTTAATTTCTTTATTATATGTGACTAATTAAGAGAGATGTATGAAGTTATTTTAATGATTTCAAAGAAGATTAAATTAGAGGTTGATTGATGAGAATATTATTTTAATTCAACTGCTTTTTCTTTATTTCTTAATTAAATTTTTTATCTTCAAACTAATTTTATGAAACAGCCAATAATGGTCTATATGCTCCTGTAGTTTACTGAATTATAGCAAAAGTTATAAATACAATCCTTCAGAGATTGTATTACAGAGATAAATAAACATGAGACTTTATTTTCTGTTCACAACTAAAAACGATTGATTCTACTTTGAACCTCAAAATGATCATTACTCACAAATAAATAAATAGAATTTAAAAAATATATATTTGTCCCTGCAGCAAATGTGCCACATAGAATTTCTAATCCTATATTTAAGACTAGATTTACTACTAATAAAAATGACTAAGAAATACCAAACCTTAACATCACTTATATCGGCATTATTCGTGCATCTCTTATAACCTCTACTATATATTTCTTCTTAATAATGAAATCTTCTGGACATTCCAACATCATACTATTTCAAGACTTTTAAGTATATTTTTTTTTATAATCTACAAGCAGAGATACCCGGCGTTGCCTGTGTTACATGCAATTGAAAAATGAGACTTTTCTGTTATATTTTCTGTAAGGAACTGGAATACATATGATTCGAATTTCATCAAAATTGCACATGAGGGTTCTTTCCCTCTTTACACACCCTAAAAAAATTCTAATCATGAGACATGTATCCCATACTATTGATCTTTATGCGTAAATTCCAAAATTTCAGTCTTCTGGAACCTGTAAAAAAGATTTTGCTCCTGCAAAATGGAGCTCATGGAGCTCTAAAATGTGGGAATGAAGACCCCCTTTTGGGGGTGGGGGTGTTAATGTCAACCAGAGAAGTTGAATTGTTGGGAATGTTTTTAACTTGGGCCTTATAGTATGCCTGTATATATGTGAGAGTATAGTCTCACTTTAATAGTTTCAGTATGAAATTGAAAGTATTTGAAATTACAGTAGCGACATGTTATTGTTTCACTTTTGACAGGTAATACTAAAATAGTGGAATAGTTTCAGTGTTAGAGTGAAAGTATCTGACATTACAGTAGAGTGATGTTATTGTTTCACTTTTGACACGTAATACTGAAATAGTGGAGGAGATATGATATTGCTGTGGGCTCGAACTATGCAGGAAGTTAAAAAGTCTTTGGGCCTAAGACACTAAAAGAATTTTGGTGGACCCTAAAAGAATTTTGCTCCTGAAAAATGAAACTCATGGAGCTGAAAAATGTGGGAGTTATTGGTGATGGGTGTATTAATGTCAACCAGAGAAGTTTAATTGTTGGGAATCTTTTTAACTTGTGTGTAATATGTATTGTTTGAATTTCTTTGAAATAGGAAATATATGTATGTTCACTGGGTTTGTAAAAGAGAGCAAAGCTACAGGAGAGCAAAAGACGAATGATCACAATAATTAGTCAGCTAGCGTAGCCTAGTCGTTACTACTCCCCAATGTAGGATTCTTCACCATACAGGTGACAGGCACAGCTTTAAGATGCATTATGGATCTATAGCAATTGGAAGGGCATGACCCAATTGAAACAACATTGTGTGACATTTGGAGTAAAGGGAACTGAAAGTGTCGCCTCTGAAGTTTGCAAATGATCACTATACCGATAGGTAACTGGGCAGAAAATATTTACAATCAATAAATGTCTTAGAACAATCAGTCACTCATCTGGGAAGGCCTTGAAATCAATGTTACCAACTGGGGACTACATGTGTCGCAGTGATAATAAAAAGACTCAAAGGAGGTCTACAACGAAATAATTTTACTCAACACTTTGCAAGTGAATCAGTGTAGGCAAAGATGAGTCTCATTTACTTGACAATTTATGCACCGCATTGCAGAAATCACAATGTAAGTATATCTGAAAGGATAGTCTTACACTGTTGTACCGTTGAATTACAAATAATGCTCATCTGTTATGTTCGGGTGACCCTATAGCTACCAATGGTACAACTGTATTTGTCTTTGCTTAGGAAAAATGACTAAATTGTGGGTATGAAGTCCCCATGAAGGGGTCATTGTAACTTCTAAGAAGAAAAAATTTTAGAAATATTACTTTATTTGTGTGTAATATGTATGGTTAAAATTTCATCAACATCAAAAATATATGAATTTTCATGGGGCTTATGGCCATTATGCATAGAATATAATTTCAAATTTCTTAAAAAGCCATTCAATACTTTTGTCGTAATTTTGGATAAGAAAACAAATGACTAATGTGTTTGTTTGTGTGCATATGTATGTGTGTGTGTGTATGGGTGTATATATGTATAGATATCTGTATGCATTTATATATGTGTACATATTAGATGTACACCTATATATATATATACATTTACTCATATGTATACATATACATGTATGCATACAGATCTATATCTATATATATATCTATACATATACGTGTACATATACATCTCTCTCTCTCTCTCTCTACATATATATATATATATATATATATATATATATATATATATATATATATATATATCATCATCATCGTTTAACGTCCGCTTTCTATGCTAGCATGGGTTGGACGATTTGACTGAGGACTGGTGAAACCGGATGGCAACACCAGGCTCCAATCTAATTTGGCAGAGTTTCTACAGCTGGATGCCCTTCCTAACGCCAACCACTCAGAGAGTGTAGTGGGTGCTTTTACGTGTCACCCGCACGAAAACGGCCACGCTCGAAATGGTGTCTTTTATGTGCCACCCGCACAAGCCAGTCCAGGGGCACTGGCAACGATCTCACTCGAAAATCCTATGGGAGCCAGTCAGGCGGTACTGGCAACGGCCACGCTCAAAATGGTGCATTCAGTTAGTGGAATAGTTTTATTTTTAAAGTGAAAGTATTTGACATGAGTGCTTTTGTTTCACTTTTAACACGTAATACTTAAATAGTGGAGGAGATATGATGTTGCTGTGGGTTCGAACTATACAAGAAGTTAAAAATTTTTTTGACTAAAACACAACCGGAACCCTAAGTAAGGCATGTGTAAAATTTGAATGAAATTGGTTGTGTAGTTCTCGAGTTTTAGGGAAGCACAGACAGACAGACAGACAGACAGACAAACATATTCTCATTTTTATATATATAGACTAGCAGAAATACCCGGCGTTGCCCGGGTTAAAGAGAATAATGAAATCTAAAAACGCCGTCTAGACTACGCAACCCTCAACTGTTAGTAGCTATGATACCATATTTCTACATTAATAACTCTCCAATCTATGCCAGCATGGAACATAGACATTAAGTGGAATGCCAGTCTCTCATCTGGGAAGGCGTTGAAATCAATGTTACCAACTGGGGACTATGTGTGTCGCAGTGATAATAAAGAGACTCAAAGGAGGTCTGCAACGAAATAATTTTACTCAACACTTTGTAAGTGAATCAGTGGAGGCAAAGATGCGTCTCATTTACTTGACAATTTATGCACCACATTGCAGAAATCACAATGTAAGTATATCTGAAAGGGTAGTCTTACACTGTTGTACCGTTGAATTACAAATAATGCTCATCTGTATGTTCGGGTTAAAATTTCATCAACATCAAAAATATATGAATTTTTATGGGAGTTATAGCCGTTATGCACAGAATATAATTTCCAAATTGCAGACAAAATTTACAATCGATAAATGTCTTAGAACAACCAGTTTCTCATCTGGGAAGGCCTTGAAATCAATGTTACCAACTGGGGACTACATGTGTCGCAGTGATAATAAAAAGACTCAAAGGAGGTCTGCAACGAAATAATTTTACTCAACACTTTGCAAGTGAATCAGTGGAGGCAACGATGCGTCTCATTTACTTGACAATTTATGCACCACATTGCAGAAATTACAATGTAAGTATATCTGAAAGGGTAGTCTTACACTGCTGTACCGTTGAATTACAAATAATGCTCATCTGTTATGTTCAGGTTAAAATTTCATCAACATCAAAAATATATGAATTTTCATGGGAGTTATGGCCGTTATGTATAAGAAAACAAATACTAATGTGTGTGTTTGTGTGCATGTGTATGTGTGTGATGGGTGTATATATGTATAGATATCTGTATGCATGTATATATATATGTATATATGTGTACATATTACATGTACATCTATATATATATATACATCTACACATATGCATACATATACATGTATGCATATAGATCTATATCTATATATATATCTATACATATACGTGTACATATACATCTATATGTATACATATACATCTCTCTCTTTCTCTCTCTCTAAAAGTATCTGTCATTACAGTATCGAAATGTGATTACTTCAGTTAGTGGAATAACGTGTACATATACATCTATATGTATATATATATACATCTCTCTCTCTCTTTCTCTCTCTCTGAAAGTATCTGTCATTACAGTATCGAAATGTGATTGTTTCAGTTAGTGGAATAGTTTCATTTTTAAAGTGAAAGTATTTGACATAAGTGTTTTTGTTTCACTTTTGACACGTAATACTTAAATAGTGGAGGAGATATTATGTTGCCGTGTGCTCGAACTCTGCAAGAAGTTAAACATTTTTTTTTTTACTAAAACACAACTGGAACCCTAAGTAAGGCATGTGTAAAATTTGAATGAAATTGGTTGCATAGTTCTCGAGTTTTAGGGATTCACACACACAGACAGACAGACAAACAGACAGACACACATTCTCATTTTTATATATATAGATTGTGCAATCCTTTCTATCATCAAAAGCAAACAAAACTAAATTTGGTCTAAACATATATTACTGCATGTTTTAGTTTGCTTTACATAGATTCGTAGGAAACTAAATTCTTTTCCCCTTTACAATAACTGAATAACAACAACACCAAGCATAGTTGTTGTTCAGTATTTTATTTCTGATACCGACATATATATTAATGTATATTAAAAGCATATATGGTTACATCAACAAACACATGAATAATGTGAAAGGAAACTACTTCCTGCCAGTTAATATTTTATAAGTTACTGCAAGCACTAGCCTTTATTCAACAAATCTCCTTGTCAAACAGTTTACTGATTAAAAAAAAAGAAAGTTCCTTATAGCATAGAGCTCCTTTTACATAAGACATATTTCATAAGACAAAAAAAAATACTTTAATAAAATATGAAGATTTCTAAAGATGTCTTTTATTAGTATTATAACAAAAGAAGTAACAGTATTTAATATTTTTAGTTCCTGTCAATGATAAAAACAACATTTACCAAATCAATACAAGTATATGACTGAGCTAAATGTTTCTATTTTAAAACATATTTTGAAATGAAAGCAAATGTTTACAGAAATCTAAAACTTAGTTTCTTTTGTATAGGTCTGTTTTACACTTTAGTTTAACCAATTTGTTTTTTTAATTATCTTTTCCTGTATAGAATTAGGCTGAGTTTGAAATCAAATTCATTATATCACTCTGTGTGTGTGTGTGTGTGTGTGTGTGTGTGTGTGTGTGTGCAGACATGAATGTATCTGGGATGGTTAAACACACAAAGATCCTCAACTCCTTGACTAAAAGAAAGCTATCTAACTAAATGGTAAAGCTTTACTGTTTAGTCAGATGACCTCCTTCTGTGTCTATAATCTGGTCTACTGCAGCTGGAATGCCCCCCCCCCCAGTGAATAAGCATATAACCTCCCCTCAAGCCTACCTGACACTTCCTCTCACTACTCCTACTGTGTACTGTTTAAGCCCTGCACTAACCACTGTCCAATCCTTCATCTCCAGAATGTTAACTCCCTGAAATCCCCATCCTACTTGTATTTTCCCAACTTAGAACTGCTTAAATTAAATATAAATCGTATTAACCTTCCCAGTTTCATGGGGGCTATGAGGATCACAGTTATAACTTGTACACACATGATGGAATGCATGATGAATGAGGCTTCTAAAACTTATCTTTGCAGATTTAATTGACAGGCTGATTATGCATATGTTCATTCAAACTACTGAGACTTTTACAAACTTTGCTATAGCAATCACAAGTAAGGATCATATCCCCATTTCAACATGGAAACTCTCAGATACATGTTTAAAATTAAAATCTGCTTGAATGCAACAAAACTGCAATTTAAACAAAGATTATTAGTTCATAAAAAATCTAATTTATGGCAATCTTTTAAAATTGTTCATATATGATGCTCAACTATTCTATGCTTAAAAGCACATGTTCGAGAGTAGTTAGGATTTCCCACTTGTTGGACAAGGGAAGTTATGTTATAAATCTCACCATAAAAGAGTAGCTTATGATTTTGGGCTGCATCCTATTTTAACCAACTGTTTTGGCCATATTACAAGGATCTAATGAGAAAGGACTCAATATATATGATGTAAGACCTAGACACTACAGAACTATTCTTTACTTTGTCATCCTGTTACACAGGAAAATGTCTGCCTCTTGAAACACTATATCTGGAAAGAATCAAAATGTTCGATGTACTTTATGTATGGAGCGCATGATTCAGTAATGTAGAAAAGAGTTTTAAGAACAACAGTGTCATGGGCACCAATCTTATTTTCCAAAAAAATCATAGGAGCTCCCTAACTACCGGTGTAGATTTTGAAATACAGAAATGATGTTCCTAATTTGAGCTTCAATCTCTTAATCTATCTTCATATTTATCTGTATAAAGAACTGAGATATGTAAAAGAGCAAACAGCTTTCAACATACACTGGTCTAAGCTAATACAAAAGTTTCACTTTTCTTACTGTTTATAGTCAAACCAAAAGTTTTTGCAGCAGCTGGAAAACTGTGTACAGTATGTTACATTCCAGAACAGAATCAATGGCAAAAAGATCATGTACTAGCTCAAGCATTGTCTTGAATTTTGCCTTGAATTACTACTAGTTAAAAACTTCTCATTAAGCATATTGTACATTCCATTGTATAATAGAATCCAAGACCAAATCATCCAATGTGTCTACTTCTGACAATAATAAGAGATGGTTCACATTAAATTTGGCTGTTAGTTCTAGTAGGTTGAGCAACTGAGCTAATGGTTCCTTGATGGTTAGATACTGACTGTTATTCTTTTACTAGTTTCAGTCATTGAACTGTAACCATACTGAGACATTGTTTTCTAGTTTATCTTTTATCTATTCCAGTCTTTGAACTGTGGCTATGCTGGGGCACCACTCCGAAGGATTTTAGTCAAAGAAACTGATTCCAGTATTTATTTTTTTTAGCTTGGTAGTTATTCTGTCAGTCTCTTTTTTTGTGTTTGTCCACCACCATCACCACTGGCAACTGGTAGTGGTGGGGAACAAACACAAACATATACATGTATACATATATACATGATGGGCTTCTTTCAATTTCTGTCTACCAAATCTGCTCAAAAGGCTGTGGTCAGACCAAGTCTATAGTGAAAGGCTTTTGTCTAAAGTTCCACATTATGGAACTGAACACAAGACCATATGGTTAGGAAGCAAGCTTCTTATTATGCAGACTCACCAGTTTATTAAACCTAGTATTTATTTTATTCACTGGTACTCATTCTCTCGATTTCAGAGGAATGAAAGGGAAAACAGATCTGGGAGGGATTTCGATGGAAACTAGGGATAGATGAGTGGTTGATGAGAGCTGTACAAGCCATGTAGAGAGATGCTACCACTAAGGTGAGAGTTGGCAATGAGTATAGTAAAGAAATCAGGGTACAAATAAGGATTCACAAAGGATCAGTCCTCAGCCCCCTTTTGTTCATCATAGTCCTCCAGGAAATCACAGGGGAATATAAGATAGGCTGCCCCTGGGAACTCCTCTATGCTGATGACTTTGCTCTAATTGCTGAATCACTACCAGAACTTGAGAAGAAGCAAGGTCTAGAATCGAATGGCCTTAGAGTTAACCTAGCAAAAACCAAAGTCTTAGTAAGTAGGAAGGCAGACAAACCACAAATACTTCAGATAGATAGCTCTGCTCGGTCTATAGAAAAGGTGTAGGTAGAAACTCCACAAGATGTACTTGGCGTAAGCTATGGCTACATAAAAGGTGCAGCAATATTAGAGGAAGGTTAACAGGGAAGGTAGTTTTGTGTGTGGAAGGTGCACAGGTACAATTAACACTGAAAATGTACAGAAAATAGATTTCATCAAATGCCAGGGGGGAAAACTAGAAGTAGCCGACCGCTTCCGTTACTTAGGTGACCAGGTCAGTAGCAGAGGGGAGGGGATGCTCCGAGAGCATAGCTGCTAGAATAAGAATAAGCTGAGCAAAGTTCAGAGAGCTCCTACTTCTGCTGTTAACAAAGGGCCTCTCCTTCAGAGTGGAAGGCAGACTATATGATGCCTGTGTGCGAACAGCCATGCTACATGGCAGTGTAACATGGGCCGTGACTGCTGAGGACAAGTGTAGGCTAGAAAGAAATAAAGCTAGTATGCTCCACTAGATGTGTAATGTCAGTGCGCATGCACGACAGAGTGTAAATGTCCTGAGAGAAAAGTCAGGCATAAGAAGCATCAGATGTGGTGTACAAGAGAGATGAGTGCATTGGTATGGTCATGTGATGTGTATGGATGAGGACAACTGTGTGAAGAAATGTCGCACTCTAATGGTGGAGGGAAGCTGTGGAAAAACATAGACCAAGGAAGACATGGGACGAGGTGGTGAAGCACGATCTTTGAGTGTTGGGCCTCACAGAGGCAATGACAATGACCAAGACCTTTGGCTATATGTTGTGCTTGAGAAGACCCATCAAGCCAAGTGAGATCATAGTCATGGCTGATGCCAGTGTTGTGTAATCGGCCTGTTAAAAGCACCCTTCAATTGTTAGGCAATATGCTGTGCTTGTGAAAACCTGTCAAGCCAAGTGAAATCATAGTCATGGCCAATGCCAATGCTGTTTGACAGGCACCCCTGCTGGTGACACATAAAAAGCACTGCTTGAGTATTGGCCTCATGAAGGCAGTGACAGGTGACTAAGACCTGTTATATTTTCTGCTTTCTTTTCTGCACAGTAAAATATTTACTGTTTTTAAAATTCAAGAAAAATTTCCTTTTTATTTATTTTTCAATTAAGACAGTTTCCAAATGACTCCCTTTTAACTGAGGTTATATTAAAACAAATAGTTTCCAATAACATTTAGTTTATTTACATATTTTATTAAATAAATACAACAATTCTGTGTTTATATGTGAATACATATTTTATGGATAAGTGGGTGTTTGTGAACATATTTTATATTGATTCAAACTATCAAGTCACTACTTACCACTGCACTTGTTGATGACAAATGTCTTTGGACGTTGTCCAGCTTGTCAAGCTGTAATTGGGTTACTGTCTTTTCTGAAATTATGAATAAAAAAAAAATGTATATCCTGTGTATGTACGCATATATATATATATATATATATATATATATATATACATGTGTGTGTGTGTGTGTGTGTGTGTGTGAATACATTTCAAGTTACAAAGTAGAGAAAGAATATTTCAACATGCAGAATAGTAAGCATATATAATGAAGAGAGTGAGAGAGAGACAGACAGACATAGAGAACATGTAGACGTTGCTGGAAAAAAAAAAAGTCTTGGTGTGCACACCATTAATGTAACCCTGTGTAATTTGGGACTTTGCATGGTTACGTATAGAAATATAAACAAACTAATGTACACACAAACATACTCATTTGTTTTGAAGGTTATGTTTCATGTATTAAATATACTCATCCATCTGCTATAGAGAATGGGGGCTAATGCAGAATCGCACCTCTCCTTGAAAAATGCATTTTTGGGGGAAATAATTTTTCAGATTCCTACGTTTTAGATGTTGGAGATTATGAATATGCAAAAAACACATTTTTTAAATTTCACCCAATTTTAAATTTTGAACTTTTTCATCCATTTATTTATTTGTCAATTTATCTATTTATCTTTGTTTATTCATAAAATATATTTGTCAACTAAATGTGGTGGTCCTATAGAAGACAGTGTTACTGTTGTTTTTAGCCCCAGGAAGACATTCATATCTGTCTATCTCTTTATACACATATATTTATATGCTTATTAAATTTAAAATTTTGAAAATGTGGTTCCTTGCATATTTGTAATTTCCATCATCTAAAGCATTGGAAAAACATTTCGAAAAGGCTTGGAATTTTAAATTGGTGGGGGGGGGGGGGTCGATAAAAAAAGTATATTTGTAATCTCCGACATCTAAAACGTAGGAATGCAGAAATTTTTTTTCCGAAAAAAGGCATTTTTCTAGGAGAGGTGCTATTCTACATTAGCCCCAGAGAATGAATCAGACAGAAGGTGACAGTTAGCCAGAGAGAGACAAAGGTGAAGAACAGCCAGTCTCACTCAGGAAGAACTGGACACAAGAAGATTAAACAATACATTAAGGTTATCAAATCAATCACAAGAAGTGAGACAAGAGAGACAAGTGCAAGAAGACAGGGTCATAAACATCGAAATGAAAAGGAGCACCTAATTGCACAAAGGAGGGATATCCAAAGAGAGAGAGCAGCACAAAAGTGCCAAGATGAAACAGAAGAACAAGCAGAGTGAAGAGAGAATATCTAAGAATGACAGCATCGCAAAGGCGACAAAATGAAATGGAAGAGGAAGCAGCACAAAGGAGAGAAATCGAAAGAGAACATCGAGGAGAAGAAACGAAGAATAATGGTTAATACTGAAACGGACCATCCAAAACAAGGTGAACTCAGTGCTGGTAGGGTTTTCACTAGAAACATGGTGGTGAAGCAATTACTGAGATAAAGGTTGAAATGTTTTTATTTTAATTTTATTTTCCATATCATTTTCATGCTGTCATTTCTGACAGCACAGGTACACTAGTAGATATATAATTTTTAAAAATGTGAAAATATTATTTATGTAATGCACGCACTCCTTAAATTTTTAGCCATATGTAGAATATTCTTGGAATATTTTTGTGCCACTGTCTCTTTCCTTTACTTTGCTTCACTTTTAATTTTTTTCTCTCCCTCTCTCTCTCTCTTTCCCTCCAATACTCTCCTCTGTTTCTCTAATCCTTCTGACTCTTCCTCTCTCCTCCCACTATCACGTGACCCATGATGACCTTAGGCAGTGTCATCCTTTTTCGCCTAGCCTTCAACTAGATCAGTCATGATTCTCTGTGCTCCTCACTCTACCCCTCCTGTGTCTATAGTCCTTTAGAACAGTTTTCATTTCTCCTTTGCATTACCCCCTTTTGTCTGTCTTGCAGCCTCACGGCTTTTTTTGTTGTATATTATTATTGTTGTTTTTGTCTGGCCCTAAGCCTTTCTTCTGTCCACTAATGGTCTCATCTTGAGCCTATCTCGTTTTGTTGTGTTTTGATCCCATTCCCAGCAATTTTCTTGAAGGTGCCTTCAGAGTGGAAGCAATATTATCGATAATGGCCGAAACTGCATCTGACTCTCTGGCTGATAACTGATGAGGAGTTGGTGACCTTCTGTGTTTTCTGTTCATATATGTATTTAGTATATGTTCATTTGTTTATTTACTAAATGTTGTTTTGAATTATATATATATATATATATATATATATATATATATATATAGGTATGTCAAATTTTCCGTTTGTTGTCTTCTTTTTATTTAATCCTATAAGTATATGTTTGTATATATATATATATATATATATATATACACACACACACACACACACACACACACACACACACACACACACACACACACACACACACACAAACTAAAGCATTACAATATATAGGAAATCAGTGTTTTATAGAAAGTGGTAGCAATGCCAAAGAACATTAAATGTAAAAAAATTATAATATACTGAAATACTACTTCAGAAATATTTAATTAGACCTGATATTTTGAGTTATCCAATATTTCAAATAAAAAATAATTTTTAACTCACAATATTAAGACTAATTACATATTTCTAAGGTAACAATATCTTTGTTATTGTTATTTTTAATATTTAATATCCTACAAGAATAATATAAAGCGACTATTAAGGACATCAGGCTTTAATAGTAGATCACAATATTTGTTTCTGCAGTGCACACCAGCTTTAAGTTGCTGAATTTATATTCATATACTATTATACAAGATTGTTCTTTATAGTTACTATATAGTTGAATAGTTTTCAGTAACAGCCATGTGTGGGTGCTTTATCAGGTAGAATACAATATATGTATGTATATATATATATATTACATACATTACACATACACACATTATGAAATGAAAGTTGACTTAATAATGAGGACGTTCATGATAGAATTTTACTATGTTTTAAGGTTACCACCAGCCATATATTAACCCATGCAGTATCTCCCAAAGATTGCATTAAACTCTACACAATATATATGAGAATATATAACAAAAACACATCATCAAGTAACTGTAAGATAGTTCAACACAATTAAGTGAACTATCTACATTCATTTCAAATTTTAGCACATGGTCAACAAGTTCAGGAAGTGGGTGAGTCAATTACATTGATCCCAGTGCTCAGCTGGTACTTATTTTATTAACCTCCAAAAAGATGAAAAGGCAAAGTCAATCACAACGGAATTTGAATTCAGAACATAATGACAGATGAAATGCTGCTAAGCATTTTGCCCAGCATCTTAACGAATTTGTGAGTTCGCGCCCTCAGTAGACCATCCATATTAACAAGCAATACCTGTATCTAAAATATCCACAATAAAAAACATGGCTTGCACAGCACCACACTATCTTACTGGCCAGACATAAAAATTACCAAAAACATAGCAATACCAAAATCATTGGGTTTTACATATGGTTGCACATCAAAGATTGTAGTGGCTTGACTGCCAGGATATCCAGAGTAACTTCTTTTAACAATCTGTATTTAGTATGGCTTTACACAAATTCATTGGCCTTTCAGCATTGTAAATTTTTCTAAGTATTTCCTGTGCAATAATGCACAGGAACTCAGACCTCATGTTAGGTCTTATTTTTGTTCATTAAGCTAACCAACTGAGGAGTGCCAGTTTAGTTGCTAAATGATCCAACCATGGAGCATGTTATATTTGATTACAATACCAATGACTTTCAGGAATGATGTCATGTACATGCATGCATGCATGCACGCGCACACACAACTGCTAGATTGTGTCAAACAAATGCAAGACAAATGCCCAATAAACGTTGCAGAGTAGATGGTTTAAAACCAAATTTTTACTTCACAACTCAAGTTTCACACCAAAACATGGTTTTGGTGGTATATCTATATTTGTTGATGTGGTCACATGCTTATTGCCTGTTATTTCTTCTGCTTCTTCAATATCTTTTTGATGAGGGGCTGTGTTTTTAATTTGCTTATTCATTCCCTATCTATTAGTTAAAGCTGTTCCTTCCTTAATTTCATTTGGTATGTTTTTTGGTCAAGTTTGTTTTGGTCAAAATTTTGAGAATTTTCAAATATATCTATAAGCTAGTTTCACAAAAGAGAAATTAATTAAGGACATATCAATTGGAAATGATATGAGCAAAGCTGAGGAATTTTGATCTTAGTAAGTGGTTGCAGGAGATGCAGCTCAAAGTCGTAAAGTCAGCTGAAGAGTCAATGAAAACAGGCCTCTGTGAATGAGAACAAAATGGAAATTTTGAGGCTAAACACCTGTCACCAGGAACCAATTCAAATTGGTACTGAACCTTTCCAGAAACTGAAAAGTTTGTGTATATAGACAGTAACATTTCAAAGACAGCTGCAACAGAATTGGATGTGAGATCTAGGACTGTCAGAGCCTAGTACACTTTCAACAGTCTTTGACCAGTCTGGAACTCCAAGCCCTGAACTCTGCATCTTGAATTCCAACATCAAGGCCGTCCTTCTTTATGATTCAGAAACTTGGAAATAATGCTTTAGGAGTATTTGTGTGTGTGTCCACTATTCCACTGGATAGTGAATATATAGTACAAGATTAACCGTGCTATAGGAAATAGAATGAAAACAATATATCCCTGTAAATTTAATAAATCTTTAGGTTTATTACCAAATTCAACAGACACTCGAAGAATGCCAGGGAGTACGATGACTACAACAACCAGCAATCAGTGTACAACCATAATTCCTTGCGTCAAAGATTTCAAAACACTGGAAATCTAAAATCTATTTATCATAGATCTTTTTGTAACAAAGCAAAAAGAAAGTTTAGGTGAGTAAGTTTGTGTCCTAATATTTCACAAACCTATTGTGATTTACAAATCTCACACAACAACAATGATAAAATAACAAATTACAGTCCAGTATATTACTGATACCTTTATTATTATGTTTTGTTTTTCTGTTTTACCAAGGAGACTACTGGCTCAACCAATCAGCACACACATACAACCACATAAATACAGTGTGAGAGAGTGACGTGGGAGAGAGAAAAAGCTCTGATAAATTGTATAAACCAAGAACTTCTCATATTTAGACATCTTTTAAGTCATCACAAAGTAAGAGTTGATTTTGTTTAAAAGAAGAACTTGTAAAGAAAGCAGTAAGCTACAAATAGTTCAACTGTGTAACAATAAGGAATTCATAAGAACACTGGTGGCAAACTCAGCTGAAAATATTATTATTGACAGCCAACATCAATAGTTTAGAGAGAATTATACTGAAATAATTTTATTACACATGACAACCAAAGTCAAAACAAGCCATTGACAAAAATTAAATTAAGATTCAGCATATTAGAAATGAACATTTCATAAATGAGTTGAGGAAACAAAAACATTAAGGTTATTTTGGGGATAAAATAGTGCTTTTTTTTTAAAAATATAGACAAATTATAAATGCACAAAATAAGTAATGAAATTACAATGAGAAAGAAAATATAGAATGATAAATGGTGTATTTCTTAAAACTTCCAATTATCAAAAAAAAAAACAACAACAAAAAACAGGTATGGCCGATAAGCAAAACTACTGAATGGAGTATTGCAATTATTTACAGGTGTACCAAGGTAAGGAGATTACTGACTCAACCAGTTGGCACACACATACAACCACATAAATACAGTGTGAGAGGAGTGAAAAGGTGAGAGAGAAAGAGTTCTGATAAATTGTATAAACCAAGAACTTCTCATATTTAGACATCTTTTAAGTCAAAACAAAGTAAGTGTTGATTTAATAGATGCTTAGAAGAACTTTTAAAGAAACTGCACAAATATGTTTGTATTAGCATACATGTGACTGTGGAGGAAAAAAAAAACTCAGAAAGATCTGAATATTTATATGAAGTGGTTAATATGAACCAGCTCCACTGAGAGCTACTAAATATTAAGTAAACAAGACCTATATGCATCAATGAGGAATATGTATTGAAATGATAGAATAAATTGGAATTGCCAGTTCGAAAAATTGAAAAAGAAAAGAAAGGAATCTGTAAGTAATTTGACCAACTGATGTCATAATTGTTCCCTTACATATTTCATTGATTCCATAATGATAGATAGACAACGTATGACACTTCATAAAAGGGATAGGGATCAGAAGTTTGTATTATTACATTTACATATGTAATAAATAATGAAATTACATTTAAGAATTTAGTTTGGTATATTGTATATTGGTATAAGTAAATATACAAGTGTGTGTTTACACACACATGCACAACACATACACAAAGTTGAGGGTTTTACTTATTTATTTTGTACTTGTGTTAAAATATCCAGTAGAACATAAAAAGATCAACTCAGGAAACCTTGAAATTTAATATATATATATATAATTAATTACAGAATAAAACCATTAGGTCATCGACTCAAAAAGCCACAACCCACCAATGACCACATATAGGAAGTACAGCATAAACCACAAAACCAAAGCAGCAAAGGGAAGTAAAAATTTTATACGTAAGAATAAAATCGATTAAAAAATATAATAGAATAACATAAATAAATAAACTGCGATTAAAAGGTGATTAAAAATATTATAGAGCGGTACAGATATAGTGGAATAAAAATATATATATATATATATATATATAGAAAATATAATATAGAAAAAACAATAGAATAAAATAAATACATAGGGAAACTTAGTAAAATAGTTTATTCATTGAGATTAATGGCTAATAAAAGAAGTTTAAGTTTAAATTGTACGAAAGTTCATTACTTCCCTCAGGACAGCAAATTTAGCAGGTAAAATTCAATGTCGTAATTCATACACAGGAATACTGAAGTACGCGGGACGACATAACACAACATCCAATGTGTAACAAGGTAAAATCCATATTTCACCATCAAGGTTATTTAAGTCCAAAAAAAAATCAAGGCACATAAGTCGATACATTTAAACCAACATCCAGCAGGTAACATCGGTAAAATCAATTCATAATTTAACATCATTTACAAAGGATTACAAATATAGGTTGGAATACAAACAAAACACCTATGGCCATTTCGGGGGTACATCACCGTATTTAGAGCACAAACTAGTGATGACCTCTTCTTTAGGGTAAAGAACACAAACATCAACAAAGGCACACCAGTAGAAAGAAATTATATTATGAGAGCAAGCTTATATAGATAATATGGACTAGTCCTAAAAAAAAAAAAAAAGAAAAAAAAAATTATTTTTAATATACCCTTTAGAATAGTCAAGCAGGTTTAGTAACTAATTAAAACTACCAGGTTTCAAATCCAACGTAAGCTATGATAATAAATAAATACTAACCATTGTATCCATATTTTTATTATTATTTTTATATCTATATATTTGTCTTTTTATTTTAATTTTTATTTCTATCATTACTATTATTATCACCATTACTACCATTATTACCACTACTAATACTATTACTTTTGTTCTTATTTTTATATAGTTTTAGGAAGGTGGAGGAAAATTTATGAATGCAAAAAGGGATTACCTCAATAAAGTTAGTCAAGGTTTTTGGCCCAAAAGACCTAAGAATGGAAAGGGATTCCCTAATACATAATAAACACTTGCTAATATTAGCCTTAAATTGGGGGGTTCTAGATAGGATTGACCATTTAAGAGAATACTTCTTATTCCTCCTCTTGAGGTCATGCAGGTAAGAGGCAAGTGTAGTGGAATTATAATATTTCTCATTTGAGAAAGAACTCATGTGCGCTCTATACCTGGCTTTAAAATTCACTGAACTTCCAATATAAAACTTATTTTGTTTGTCCTTGTCTCTGACTATGCATTTATACATGACGTTTGTGGACAAAGAAAGTCCGCCGAGAGGACATAAAAAAGGGTCCCTACAGTTACATCATTTTTTACGGCCACCCTTAAAGTTATTTCCAACATCATTAACGGCCTTTTAGTCGAGCAAATCGACCCCAGGACTTATTCTTTGTAAGCCTAGTACTTATTCTATCGGTCTCTTTTTGCCGAACCGCTAGGTTATGGGGATGTAAACACACCTGCCTCGGTTGTCAAGCGATGCTGGGGGGGGGGGGGGGACAAACACAGACACACAAACATATACACGCACATACATATATACGACGGGCTTCTTTCAGTTTCCGTCTACCAAATCCACTCACAAGGCTTCAGTCGGCCCGATGCTATAGTAGAAGACACTTGCCCAAGGTGCCACGCAGTGGGACTGAACCCAGAACCATGTGGTTGGTAAGCAAGTTACTTACCAAACAGCCACTCCTGCGCCTATATATATATATATTTTTATTCCACTATATCTGTACTGCTCTATAATATTTTTAATCACCTTCCTATATGTACTTCCTATATGTGGTCATTGGTGGGTTGTGGCTTTTTGAGTCGATGACCTAATGGTTTTATTCTGCAATTAATTTTGTACTTTTGTCTCAACTAGTTTGAGCACTTCTTATTACAGCCCTGTATAAATTCTATTAGTTTTCTAATACAAAACTGTTAATATTGAATAATTATATATATATATATATATATATATATATATATATATATATATATATATATATCATCATCATCATCATCGTTTAACGTCCGCTTTCCATGCTAGCATGGGTTGGACGATTTGACTGAGGACTGGTGAACAGGATGGCTGCACCAGGCTCCAATCTGATCTGGCAGAGTTTCTACAGCTGGATGCCCTTCCTAACGCCAACCACTCCAAGAGTGTAGTAGGTGCTTTTACATGCCACCGGCACGAGGGCCAGTCAGGCGGTACTGGCAACAGCCATGCTCCAAATGGTGTTTTTTATGTGCCACCTGCACAGCGGCATTGGCAACAACCTAGCTTGAATGTTTTCTAACGTGCCACCGGCACAAGTGCCAGTAATGTGACGCTGGTAATGATCACGCTCAAATGGTGCTATTTACACGCCACTGGCATGGAAGCCAGACAACTGCTCTGGCAATGATCACACTTGGACGGTGCTGTTAGTGCTCCACTGGCACAGGTGCCAGTCATCAAATATGGTTCAATTACGATTTCGATTTTACTTGCCCCAACAGGTCTTCACAAGAAGAGTTTAGTGTCCAATGAAGGAGAGGTTGGCATGGGTGCCAGTCATCGAATTTTGTTTGATTTCGATTTCACTTGCCTCAACAGGTCTTCACAAGCAGTGATATATATATATATATATATATATATATATATATATATATATATAAAATAAAAGTGAACACACAAGTAATATAATCACTGCTAAGTCTACTATATTAAATTTTTGTCCAGTGTGTATAAAATAATTATAGTTCACTAGATAGTAAATAAAGTATTTGTTAGAATATGTATCAGATTTCATGATCATGATGTCTACAATGATTAACCTTGAGAAGAAATTGACAAATTAACTCTTAGTAGCTAGTTTTTGAGACCCTTACAAAGAAGACAACAGAGAAGAAGAAGAGAAAACCAGCATTGAACAATACAACATAATTCTGAAAAAATAAAGTGTTTCAATGAGAGGGAAAAATATTGCGAACAGAATTATATTCATATTTTACTTGTATACATTTACTTGAATATATTTATTGTTACTTATATAGGAACTATATTCATTATGAACAGACACAAAAAAAAAAAAAATACAAAAACAAACATATATGCATACACATTAACATTATTCACCAAATAATATTAGTAGTTAGTTAACAGAAAGATGTTAATATACTGAGAGAGAGGGGGAAAAAGAAAATATGATTAAATATTGTTGCCAGTTTAATCATATGATCATAATATAGCAGCTGCTTTCAAAATATATTGGAAAAGCAAGACTGAAAGAAAATAATTGTCTTTCACAACTAATTGATGGTGTTTTAAACAAAAAGAAAACTTAGAAACTATTTTCTTAGAAAAACAACTGAAGAGCACTGAAGAGCACTCAGAGAACACAAACCTCTGCCAAGGCAACACCAACATCCTCTCAACAATTAGCCAGAGATAATTTTTAAAATGTGAATATCTGAAATAAACTCAACTGCTCTCACAAACGAGAATACTAAAAATGAACACAACCGCTCTCAAAAATTAAGTAAAAAAAAACTGGAAAAATGATCCATAATCCTTGTCCAGTACCAGATCGATCCCAAAATCTAATCAGTTCATGCCAGTCATGAGGTCAAACATCCCTGAAAGTTTCATCCGAATCCATCCAGCGCTTCTTGAGATATATTGTCCATGGACAAACAAACAAACAAAACTGAAAACAATATCTCCACCTTCGCTAAGGCAGAGGTAATAAACATGTAAATCTATCTAACGGAAAATCATTTGAATCTTTTTATGTTGTATAAGATTTAGAACTTAGCATTTCAAAGAAAAATTAAATCAGTCCCAAAATAGGAGAATATTTAAATAAATTTTCAGTTACTCTACCACTATGTCCCTCTGAAATAAGGAAATCAAACACATTTGTGCAATTCTAAAATATCATTTCAAGCGTTTTCCTAATAATGTACATTTCTTTTTACAATTTTGCTGTATCAGTAGGCTTTGTCACATAAATCAGAGAGATACTGATTTAACAACAGAAAATAGAAAAATAAACAGAACATTTTAAAGAACCATAGAAAATATGTAAATTAGTTGAGTAGGGAAAGTAAAAAGAAAACATACAAGAAACTTTTTTTTATAAAAAAAAAATTCAGAGATGAAAGGAAAAGTAGCAGAGAGAAAATATATACAGCCTCCATACCTTAAGGGAATTTGGGGAAATGGTCAGTTTTGCAGATCTCTGAACAGACTAATTCCTGACCAGAGGACAGGTCAGGAATTAGTCTGTCCAGAGATCTGCAAAACTGACCATTTCCCCAAATTACATGTGTATGTGTATATAAGTAAAGTGGGGAAGTAAATATTTCGTCATCATCATTTAATGTCCATTGTCCATGCTGGCATGGGTTGGATGGTTTGACCAGGTTGGCATGCTGGAAGGCTGCACCAGACTCCAGTCTGATTTGGTATGGTTTTCTATGGTTGGATGCCCTTTCTAATGTAATGAGTGCTTTTACATGCCACAGGTATGGGTGCCATTTGCATGACACTGAGGTGCTTTTACATGCCACCAGCATGAGTGCCAATTGCGTGACACTGGTATCTGCTACGACTGCAGTTTTGCTCAGTTTGATGGGTCTTCTCAAGCATGACATAATGCCAAAGGTTTTGGTCATTGCCTCTGTGAGGCCCAACACTCACATTTCTAGAGTAATAATAGCTAAAATATTTTTTAAAAAGTAACATGCAAAAGAGCAGAAACAGAAGGAACATCATCATTGTTGTCAGGTATCTTATGCCTGCAGCACATTGATTACACTACATCAAAAGTCTTCCCAATCAAGCACGAGTTCTCTAGCTACCTTGCCACCTTTGTCCAACCAGTTCATAATATTGTCTATGCACTGAGTTCTTTGTTTGCTTCTTGATCTACTACTCTCCACTGTTCTTTCCATGATAATGGTTCCAAACTTCTACTTCTTCAAAAAGGGTCTAACAGACAAGCTTTTGTTGTTTCTCAAAGTTCAGGAATTGTCTTTCACCTTCATATTGTAACACCCATTCATTTGTCTGATGATCCTTGTAAGAGACACCCACATTTTAAGTGCATTGATTACATTCTCTTTAAATGTTTTCAAAATCCATGTTTCACAACTATAAATGCCTAATGGCCAAATGAGTACTCACACCAGCCTTGTTTTTGACATAGTTGAGATATTATTGCTTGTTCTGATGTCATGGACGTTCTTGCCCTGGCTAGCCATGTCCTAATTTCTTCGTTAGATGTAGCTTCTTACATGTAGCAAGAAAGTGTGTGAGAGAGAATTGTGATGTCATAGGAGAGAAATGTGTCCGCATGGATGATGGCTCACTTGCATTTAATGAGGCTGCAAAGAGAGAGACTTCGAGACACCACTATGAAAGCTTGCTACATAAAGAGAATGAATGGGAGAAAGAGAGTCTGCTGAATGCCGATCCATCAGAGGGACCAGCTATCTAAATTGACAGTACCTTGGTAGATAAAGCAATTAAGGTTATGAAGACAGGGAAAGCCCCCGGCCGATCAGGAATCACCGCAGAGATGCTTAAAATATCTGCGGTGTCAGCTATAGTCTAGTCACCTGTATAGTCAATCAGGTGATACATGAAGGAGTCATACCAATGACTGGTGTAGCAGCACCATAGTCAACTGCTACAAAGGTAAAGGTGATGCATTAGATATGAATAATTACAGAGGTAACTATTGTTGGATCAGGTAATGAAAGTCACGGAGAGGGTCATAACCCAACTAATTAGGGAGAGAGTTAGTTTAGATGAGACGTAGTGTGGGTTTGTGCAAGGGAAAAGTACCAGTGATGCTATATTTCTGGTAAGACAGCTGCAGGAGAAATACCTAGCCAAAGATAAACCTCTGCACCTGGCTTTCGTTGACATGGAGAAAGCCTTTGACAGGGTCACTCGATCCTTTATCTGGTGGTCAATGTGGAAACTAGGGATAGATGAGTGGTTAGTGAGAGCTTTACAAGCCATGTATAGGCATGCTGTCAGTAAGGTGAGGGTTGGCAACAAGTATAGTGAAGAATTCCAGGTAGGGTTAGGAGTCCACCAAGGATCAGTCCTCAGCCCCCTCTTGTTCATCATAGTCCTCCAGGCAATAACACAGGAATTCAAGACAGGGGGCCCATGAGAGCTTCTCTATGCTATTGACCTTATTGTAGTAGCTAAGTCACTATCAGCACTAGAGGAGAAGTTTCAGGTATGGAAGCAAGGTATAGAATCAAAGAACCTTAGAGTTGACCTAGCAAAAACCAAAGTCTTAAGACAGACAAATCACAAATCCTTTCAGGTAGATGGCCCTGCTCGATGCGTAGAAAAGGCATAGGTAGAAACTCCATAAAATGTACCCAGTGTAAGTTATGGACACATAAGAGGTGCAGCAATATCAAAGGAAGGCTAACTGGGAAGATGGTTTTGTGTGTTGCAAATGCTCAGGAGCAATAAACACTGAAAATGTGCAGAAAACAGGTTCCATCACATGCCAAGGGGAAAAATTACAAGTAGCTGATAGCTTCTGTTACCTAGGTGACCAAGTCAGTAGTGGGAGGGGATGGTCTGAGAGTGTAGCTGCTAGAATAAGAATAACATGAGCAAAGTTCAGAGAGCTCCTCCTCCTGCTGGTGACAAAGAGCCTCTCACTCAGAGTAAAAGGTAGATTGTATGACACATGTGCAAACAGCCATGATACATGGCAGTGAAATATGGGCCGTGACTGCTGAGGATACGCATAAGCTTGCAAGAAATGAAGCTAATATGCTCCACTGGATGTGTAATATCAGTGTGCATGCACCGCAGAGTGTAAGTACCCTGAGAGAAAAGTTGGACAGAAGAAGCATCAGATGTGGTATGCAAGAGAGACGACTGCACTGGTATGGTCATGTGTTGTGAATGGTTGAGGACTGCTGTGTGAAAGTGTCACACCCTAGCAGGAGAGGGAATCTGTGGAAGAGGTAGACCCAGGAAGACCTGCGATGAGGTGGTAAAGCACGACCTTCGAATGTTGGGCCCCATGGAGGCGATGACAAGTGACCGAGACTTTTGGAGATATGCTGTGCTTGAGAAAACCCGGCAAGTCAAGTGAGACTGTAACTGTGGCCTATGCCAGTGCAGCATAACCAGCCCATTTAAGAATACCCTTCAATCATTGGGCAATAAACTGTGCTTACAAAGACCTGTAGAGTCAAGTGAAGTCATTGTCGTGGCCGATGCCAGTACCACCTGACTGGCACCCATGCTGGTAGCATGTAAAAAGCACCATTCGAGCATGGTCAGTACCAGTGCCACCTGACTGGTCCTGTGCCTGTGGCACGTAAAAAGCACCATTTGAGCATGGTCATTGCCAGTGCTACCTGACTGGTTCCCATACCGGTGGCACATAAAAAGCACCATTCAAGCATGGTCAATGCCAGTACCACCTAACTGGCCCACATGCTGGTGGCATGTAAAAAGCACCCACTACACTCTTTGAGTGGTTGGTGTTAGGAAGGGTATCTAGCTGTATAAAATTTGCCAGATCAGATTGGAGCCTGGTACAGCCTTCTGGCTTGCTAGTCCTAAGTCAAACTGTCCAACCCATGCCAGCATGGAAAGTGGACATTAAATGATGATGATGAGCTTCATCAAGGATTTGAGCTCCAAGATATTTGTACAGTTCAACCTGTTTGAGCCTCTTGCTGTCCATTTTGATGTTACCATTCACTTTCTCTTTTCCTGTGACCATGACTTTTGTTTTCTTATGGTTGAGATAAAGACGTGTATTTGATACCTTCTTGACTCTATCATTTCTCACAGACCAGCTTCAGACTTGGCAAGTAAAGCAGTATTATCTGCTTACTTCAGATTAGGAATATGCAAACCATATATTTTGATGGCACCTTCTTCCTGTATTGCTTTTTACATTATCCACTCAGTGAGTAATGAGAGAAGGAATATAATATAATATTCATAAAAATCTTTAAGCAGTGTTCTTTCAAACAAAAGTTTATAAAAAAAATGTTATTGAGTAGGTAGATAATAGCTATGTTTGTCATATTTTTCTCTGATGGCTAAGTCAAAGGAAGAAGGTAGGAAAGTAGTGTCCCTTTCAAGAAAATAGGGGAAAGAAAGAAGGAAGTATTGCTATTAGCCAGTACTCTGATCCTTATAGATAACTCAACTGTCCCTTCAACAAACAGTGGTATTATACAAGGTGCAGCAGGAAGTACTATATCAAAATATTAAGTCATCCTCAGACGAGAAATATCATAGTCCAAATGCTTGCGACAAAAGGAACTCAGCTAAAAGTACCCCAAAACTGAACAGTGGTGTTAAATGGAGTGAGAATACTATGTTTAATTAGTAGGATGTGAAAAAGGATGTTTAATGATAAATGGTAATATAGGAAATTTATGAATACTAAGGAAAAGAAAGAAGTGTTTGTAAGTATAAACATGCATATGTGCAGCTCATGTCTTACTGCAAACTTAAAATCAATATGATAAAATAGAAACAGTGTTTTTTTATCATTATTATTGGCAATTAATTGCTACATTACGATATAAAACAAGAATTTAAAATATGGATGAAATGCATGCTTTACATTAAGATATTACCACTTCACACAAAGTTCTTTATTTACCCAGATTTCAAGTAAACGGATCAAAATAAAATCCTCCATTATAATATGAAAAGCTGCACTGATGTATAATATGTAACAGATTTAAAATATTTAAAAAGTTGATTCAACTAGTTTCCTAGAATGCATTGATGAAGAAGAAAATAAAATCTATACGAGTGTTCTTTTTCTTATCTATAATGTTCTGTTCTTTGATAATGATTTAAGTCTCAGTCTTCATCAGTTCATTACATTTACCATTTCCATTAATATACATTCATTGTTGTGGAGTGAATATTAATTTAAGCACCATATTCATAAATAATTTAAATAATGCAGTCTGTTATTTAAAGTAATTTAAAAGTTAAAACATTTTAATAATTAAATGTACACTGTTTCTATTGTTATTCTTCTCAGTATTATCTTCATATCATTCTGTCTTCAGTAAAAATAATAGTCATATCTTAGAAATATAAACTATAAATATAATGGGACAGTGCAAGAAGGAGATAAAGAAAAGGATTCAGAATAGACAAACTAGTGCTTCAATTAATGTAAAGAAATGGTGATAAAACCTGAATAATCAATTAAGTGCTTTCATTACAAGTGAAAAAAAAGTTGCTGTTAATTGTAAAGGAGTACAGTGACAATGATGATGATGATGATGAAGGTGGGGGTGATGATTGTGATGTTAAATCTTAAATGGTTAGATATTTATATGAAAATGAATTTAGATAATATAGACAAAGAACAAAAGTTCTATTTCACTGTGGAAAATAAAATTTAGTATTAATACTGATATTTAATCTATTAAAGGATTAAAATCTGCCTGCTCTTGTTTCTGCTAAACAATGTCTAATGATTACATGCTCCATTAGAAAGTGTTTCTCTCCTAACTGAAATATATAAAGTTTTCAACGAACTGAAACCAGGAAACACACACAAAAAAAAGTTACTCAATAAAAATAACACACACACATACAAAGAACACAATTGATGTCAAAAATGTTGAGTTATAAGGTATCATGCATTACCTATTTAAGTTAACATAGCTAAAAACGTATACTGATTCCAATTTATAATTAACTGTAAAACTATGTGTTACACACACACACACACATATATCAATTCACCAAATCAACCAAACTTGTTAGCATGACAAAACAGATAGAAGACCAATATGAACTTTTGCACAAATAAATTCACTTTTACTGATGCAACATTTTAACACATGAAAAAATCTGTCAGAATTTCCAACCATGAGTTTTCAGTTGTTTGAACAACTGAATCACCTGCTCATTAAATTAGCTAGTGGTTGAGTATCCCACAGACATGTGAAATGGATAAACTATTAAATGGAATGCAGAAGAGGCAGTAAACAGGGTTCCTCCTGATGATGTCTTGAGCTAACTGGATCCTATAAAGGAGCTGTTGTGGTAGCAGACCACGAAACATGGTTGAAATTCCTCCAGATGCAACCTACCTTAGAAGCCATCCACATAGTTTCCCTCCACTCATTTTCATTCACAAAGCTTGAAGTGGTGTGAGGTTTGAGCAAAAAACACTTGCCCAAGATACCATGCAGCAGGAGTGAACCTAGGACCTCATAATTGCAAAGCAAATAACTTAACCATTGAGCTATATTGCATCTCATAAACATACATAAGCATCCTGGATTCAAAAATTGAAATCCTTTAAATGAACTCTAATCCAAGAAAATGTATACAATGGTGGCCATGTAATTAAGAGGTTAGCTTCACAACCACTCAGTCTTGGTTTAATCCCAATGTGCAAACTTCTATATAAATGTTAAACCAATAAAATCAACAAAATTAATTATTCTTTTAATTGTTTCATTCATTTGATTGCAGCCATGCTGGAACAACACCTTTAGTCAAACAAATCAACCTCAAGACTTATTCTTTGTAAGCCTAGTACTTATTCTATCGCTCCCTTTTGCCAAACCTCTAATTTATGGGCCATTAACACTAACATCGGTTGTCAAACGATGGTGGGAGGGACAAACACAGACACCCAAATACATATCTATCTATCTATCTATCTATATATATATTTTTATATATGACGTTGACCACTAACGTGGACATTCAATGTGCTAGAAATAGATCACATCTTGTGTCTAATAAGACCTAAATTGTTCTCAACATGAAATATAGCGCGATACCAAAACGTAAGCGGGCAAGACATTTAAAAAAAAACGAAAAGGTACATTATTAAACAGGGACCGGTTTCGAAATTTAACAATCTTACCGACTGTCTATTTCTCTTCAGCCTGATTTGTAATGGAACCATAATCATCAGAACCCCATACAAAGTTGCCCACCGCCATAGGTGCGCGTGTATATGGTTCTGCTAATTACAGCTTAATTGTAAAATTCAAAAGTCTTCGTTTTGGCGCGCTAATTCCAGGAATATGTCTGCAGAGAATATTTACTGCGTTGCATATATCCAGTATGAGAACTCGGTATGGGTTAATATATTATTAAAAAATATGGCAAAAAATCATATATTAATTAATATTGATTAATTACCAGGAAGCTAGCACATTTAAAGAATCAAAGAGATTCAGAAACAGTATCTGCAATCTCAGGGGATTAAAGTACATTTTTATATATGACGTTGACCACTAACATGGACATTCAATGTGCTAGAAATAGATCACATCTTGTGTCTAATAAGACCTAAATTGTTCTCAACATGAAATATAGCGTGATACCAAAACGTAAGCGGGCAAGACATTTAAAAAAAAAACGAAAAGGAACATTATTAAACAGGGACCGGTTTCGAACTTTAACAATCTTACCCCCCCCCCCCCCCAATCCCCATAACTTAGCAGTTTGACAAAAGAGGCTGATACAATAAGTACCAGGCTTAGATAAAGAGAAAAATAAGTACTGAGGTCAATTTGTTCAACTAAAAATTTCTTCAAGGCGGTGCTCCAGCATGGCCATGATCTAATGATTAAAACAAGTAAAAAATACATTAAGTATATTAGCAGATTAAGATGCTTACAGATCTGAACATGTCAAGTACTTACAAAGTAAGCCTAACATGACTTGACACAAGTTCGACAAACGATTTCACTATGATATATGGCTGCGAGACAATTTAATTTCTAACAAAATCTATTTGCTAAATACGTTATCTAAAAAAACTGAAGTATTATGTAAACTAATGTAACAATTGAAACCAAATCCTGAATAGTGAAACATATACAGATGAAATACATGTCTTAAAAAGAAAAGTACTTTTAATATATAAAAAAAACTAAAGGAAGAAAACAATAATTGCACATGACCAAGAACAGCTAAAGGGTAGAGCTTTCAGAACTGTTGAGTAATATAGAAGATAGCTACTTAATGCCTATGTTTATGTCACTAAATGTTAACATATTTTCCATCACCTGTAGTACATTATTATATGCACAAGCAACTTATACAGAGTAAAATAAAGAAGTGCATTTTCTATATCTACCAAAGGGGATTGCTTTTTCTCAATATTTTTCAAACTTTGTATGATGATGATGGTGGTAGTAATAGTAATAGCAGTAGTAGTAGTAGTAGTAGGAGGAGGAGGAGGAGGAGGAGGGGAAGGAGGAGGAAGGAAAGAAAATTTGAGTCTCTTCTGAAGGTCTATTAGAAGTTGACTTCAATTAACTGTTGATACTGAAATTCTAAAAATCCCCAACAACTAAGGGGCATGGAGGGGGGGGGGGGGGGACTACAAAATTCCTAAGCTAAAAAAAAAAACAGTATTAAATAAATCAAAATGACTAAGCGATTTTCTGTAACCAAAATCTTTACAGATATAATGGAATTTTTGGCTAATTTTTATAGTTTAAAAAGCCACTAATCCCAATACCATAATGTGTGTAGAGAAACTTTTATACCCTACTTCTTGTTATTGAAATGGAAATGACAATAAAATTAAATTCCTTGAATGTATTGACAAATTAGCAAAAAAGGGGAGAAAAATATAGTTACATATACACATAACCAACTTCCCTATGTTATACACTGTCTTCATACAGTGCACAGACACACACACACTCTAAGGGGTGACAAGCTTAAAAGAAGTCACATCTGACCACTTAGGATAAAGTATTTAACATAAGTCTGAGAGTAAATAAAAATATTTAATCTATAATCATTAGTCTGATAAAATATATATTTTGTTTCACTTTTGTGGCTCATCAGGAACTTTCACTCTTCTTGTATGTATGTGTATATATACACATACATAAATATATTACATGGAAAAATGCAAGCAAGAGAAATAATATTCTTAAGATTATAAACCTGGAAAATTACAGCACACGTTATTACACTTGGAAAAGTTCAAGACAATTTATTACATCTGGTAAAGTACAGAACAAGAAAATTTTTACTTAAAATATTACAGCTAAGGATAAAATTTCAAATAAAATATTTAGATTTAGAAAATATTAGCTTTTATTAAAACTAAAATTTTTTAAATCTACCTATATCAGCAAATTCACAGTAAAATTTGCTTGAGTTATTGCCTAAGTTATTGTCAAGTCTTCACATTTTTAGTCTTGACCCAATGCTTACTTTTTACATAATGAATTTGCCTACTTTGCATAAAACTTTAGCTTTATAAGTACTTCTGGCTCTCATTTTTAAGTATTCTACTGTGTCAATATTTTAACAAAATAACGGTACCTTTTTTAATTATAATGTTACTTAGTAAATAAAAATCAAATAATTTTTCATAGCTGCAATATTTTAAGTAAAAATTTTCTTATTCTCTACTTTACTAGATGTAATAAGTTGTCCTGAACATTTCCAAGTGTAATAACTTGTGCTGTAATTTTCCAGGTTTATAATCTTAAGGATATTATTTCTCTTGCTTGCATTTTTCCATGTAATATATTCATGTATGTGTATATATACACATACATACAAGAGTGAAAGTTCCTGATGAGCCAAAAGTGAAACAAAATATATATTTTATCAGACTAGTGATTATAGATTAAATATTTTTATTTACTCTCATAATAGTACACATGTCAATCATATATATTATCTCCATTTCAATAACTAATTCTTTTAATCTTCTTTGATTTATTCAGTTTTCATTTGTACGGTGGACTCCTGGAACCAATCTACTGTGTAAACCAAGGAACGCTTGCACATTCAATGGCATAATAGCCAAGTTTGTGGAGGAATATCGATATGTAAAAGGAAAAGTATTGTAACAACCACTCTACAAAATACATGTAACATTATTAGGTTAGTGTGTCGAGAAGTTTCAGATAAGCGGGGTTACCCAAGAAACTGGAATTTTGCAATATTATTTTTATTCACTTAGTTTTACATGCTTACACTTTTACCACCTTCAAAGTATTCTCCATTTGAAGCAATGCATTGGTCCAGACACACTCTCCAATGTTGGAAGTAGTGCTGGAACTCTTGTCAAGTGATACCTTTTAACACCTCAGTCAATTTTTCCTTTACCTCTTCCACATCTGAAAATTCCATAGTACCAGCTTTCATCACCAGTTCATGACACACATTTAATCATGACTGCTTCTGATCTTCCCTAAGCAAGTGAGGCACAAATTTTGCTACAACTCTTTTCCTTCACAATTCCTTGCTCAAAATTCATTGGCAGGAGCTCCAGGACACATCAGTTATATCAACAAGTCAGTAAATTGTTCAGTGATGGTCCTCTAAGATCAGTTCATGAATTTTCATGATGTTTTCATTCATTCAAGAGGTCGACAGCTGCCCTGAACAAGGTTGGTCCTCAAGCAACAAGTGACCATTCTTAAAGTGTGAAAACCACTCATTAACTTGTGTTTTGCTCATGGCAGCAGCCTTGTAAGCTGTTTGAAGCATGACAACTGTTTCAGTCACTCTTTTCCCTAGCAGAAAACAGAATTTTACAGAAGCATGCTATTCCTTCATTTCCACCATTGCAAAAATCGACAAACAGGGGAGAAACACTGCAAAACAAAGATGCATCACATGGCAGTATGACCATACTGGACAATACTGGTTGACAAGCTGATGCCAAAGGGTCGCATCAAGTAGCTTCTAGCAGCAGAAGCCTGAACTACAATAGGCTTGTCCCACAGAGAACGTTTCTGATTACTTTTGGGTACCCCCCCACCCCACCCGTACAGTACAGGTGCAAGATCACAATATTAGAGCAACAGAACAATGTTCTAATAGTTTCAAACAACTGAGCTTTTAGCAAGAGCATACTTAAGAAAAATCAACTTCCTGTTTTAATGCAGGGTATTACAGCTTAATGGCACAAATTACTAATATGATAACAGGACTCTTATATCGTTTTTATGTCTTTCTTTTGATTCTTGGTTGAAAGTTAATAGTTTATATTGCAACTGAAATATATTTCAGAGCTCCATTCATAATCAGTGTATGTGCGTGCTTTCATATAAATCTTTAATCATTATGGTTGATAATTAAACCAAATAAAAGCACATGCTCAAACACGCACAAGAGTTGAAATCATTAGGCATAATATTACTAACGATTATAGCTATAGCTGTGTGTCAATTTTACATATTTAAATATAGGGAGTCATATTGAGACAAGAACTGTGATCCCTCAGTACACTAATGGAATTTAATGATAATATCATACATGCATCTCTTTGATCCTATATAACTTTCAATTTGGTTCCTTATCAATTATGGAAACCTCATTTAATAATGCTTGCTGATATCTATCATCACTTAATGTGCATGTATCTGTTATACCTAATTTTAAAGTCTCATCCTGTATCATCGCCTTATGATGTTCTTAAGTAAAATTATCAATAGAACTGCTAATTTTCATGCTATATATTGCTCGCTTCCAAGTGAATGAGGTGCCATAGAAACAGTTCACTGACATGGCAGACAAATTAAAAAGAAATGTGAGAGAAGAGAGAAAATACTGCAACAAAGAAAGGAAAGTGGGCAAGTACAAACATTAGTGGAAAAGAAAACAATGTACACTGAATAGGAATTAAGACCATGTGAAAGCAGAGGAGACAAGACATGGCCATATAATGTAGCAAAGGAGAGAAGACATGAGGAGGAAAGAAATCAAATGAAGTTAAAAGTCAAAATATTCAAATCAACATCCAAATTATTGATATAGTGATGTAAACTGTTTTGGCATATTTATTTAACAGTATCGTTTCTTGATGTCAAGTGAGTTTTTAAAATTATGCTAAATCATATAAGAATTTAGTTCAAGTATATATAAAGATGTGTGTGTATACATATGTGTGCATATATATATATGTAAATGTGCATATGTATGTGTGTGCTTGTATATCATCATCATTTAATATTCACTTTCCTATGCTTGTATGGGTCAGATAGAATTTATTAAGGCAGAGATTTTCTACAGCTAGATACCCTTCTTGTCACCAACCCAAGGCTGTTTCTAAGTATGGTAATATTTTCTCCATGGCCAGACATATTTTTTATAGAAGACTGGAAACAATATTGCTTGTATGACCATCATATGATGTCTACACAAGGGTATACACACACACACACGCACGCATGCGCACACACACACACACACACACACACACACACACACTTACACACACATTCAGTTTCCATCTACCAAATCCACTCACAAGGATTTGGTCAGCTCAGGACAATAGTTCAAACCCACTGTGAATTCTTGTGTAGGATTGAACCCCAGATCACATGGTTGGGAAGCAAGCTTTTAAACTGCACAGTCACACATGTGCCTATACACATATGTACATAGCATTGTATATAGAAGCAAAAAACACAGTTCTAATATTATTTAGACCAGAAATAAATCTAGTTCTGAAAATATATTTGGACAGGAAAAAACCAAATTTTAATATCCATTCTTACATCTAATTTCCTGCAGTAATGGAGTTGATTGGGTTTGCCTCTACTTCTTCTTTATCTCTCTCCCTTCCCTCTATTTTCCATCTGGACTCAGTTGTTTCCTTTATCTCTTCCAACTGATCTTTCATTAGCCCTGACATGCTGATTGTTTCAGGTTAAAGCTCAAGTTAATGACAACACATAATCAGAAAACAGATTACTACAATCTCAGAATCTCATTAAAGTCCCAGGTCCATTCAGGTTTTGTGAATTTGACCTTAAAACCTTAAACATACACAAACTGGTAATGAATTGATAAATATCAATAAAACATCAGCTTTCACCATACAACATACGGTTAGACTCTACTATATTTAACATTTACATCAAGACTAAACATATTTATACATACATAATAGATTATTTTGTATGCTGTGGTAAATAGAGTTTACAGAAATCAGAAATCCTGACAGTGTGCATTCTAGACCAAGCGTTTTCATCAACTTCAACAAGATTTATTATGTTTACATACATTTATTGCACACAGTACAAGATACAATGACTCTTTCATTTATCATTCCAATGTCTTTCCTTCCAAGTAATTTTTTGACATTCAATGAATAATAATCATTTTAGTACTATTTAACTATTTCAAGAAAAGAATAGATTTTATCCATCAATATTCCATTGTTCATTTTTTTAACATACTTCTAGCAGGAATAGTTATTATGCTTGATTGTAAAAACTTTAGCCATGTTTCCATGTCTGTGATAATGTTGCAATCATCTTTCTAGATGAAGTTACAAGCTCCTAGCTCTAATTGATGAATGATACATCAAATGGTTTTCTACTTCCCTTAAATCACTTGTCATAAGGAAGCATCTAATCTACAATAACAGAATGAGCTCAGCCAGTTTATTTGAAGTAAGGTCTTATTATGTGGTCATGACAAATGATATCTTTGACAGACATTCTTAGCATTACATAAATATTTTTTGAATAAACAATCTTAATTATACACAAATAACTTGAAGCAAAATAATTTATTCCCATTATTTTACAAGATGATGATGATAACAACAACAACAACAAAAATAATAATAACCAGTATGATCATTTTTGTCAAGTCTGTCTCTGTCGCACAACTTCTGGTTTGGTTTGCAACTCTGCTCCTCTCTCACTTTCTCCTTCACTATGTATGTATGTATGTATGTACGTACGTACATACGTATGTATGTATATATGTATGTACGTACGTATGCATGTATGTACACACACACACCTACACTCTCTCAATGCAGTGACAGTGTCTTTCATGTAACTGCTTCCCTAATACTCTCCTACCTATCTCTTTCTCTCTTATTTTGTATTTATGCATTTATGGATGTGTATATATGTACACAGGCACACACAATTATTTCTCAACATTATCTAAGCAATTTTTGGTTTTAAATTTCACTTAAAGAAAACCAAAGAATAAATATTTGTTCTTTACTTTGAAACCTTAATAAGTTTCTTTCTCTACAATAAGAAATTCCATGTGTCTATCTGTGTGTCTATCTGTGTGTCTATGTACCTACCTATATATCTACTTATCTATCTACCTATTTATCTGTCTACCTATCAGTCTATGTGTCTGTCAGCCTACCTATTTAATCTATCTGTCTGATTTTACTTCAATTTCTTACCCTATGTTCACACATGGTCGGTTTTATGTTGCCCTGAGCAGAGTTGGGGATCCATTAGTTATAAAGATTTTTGCTGGTCAAATCAATTTACTATATCAAATGGATCACACAGATATCTCAGTCAAGAAAATGCTAAATTCACTAAAAATATTGTATACACAGTGGTATAGCTAGAGTGTGTACTAACCAAGGCAGCCCTTGAGTTTTGCTGCCACTGTTCCTTGCCCTCTCTACAGGCTTTTACAGCAGACTCCATAAAAGTACCTTCTGAGGTAGATTGCTCCAGTTCCCCTTCTCCATGTTACTTTACACAAACACTGATTGTCAAAATTTCATATAATCATCATCATCATCGTTTAACGTCCGCTTTCCATGCTAGCATGGGTTGGACGATTTGACTGAGGACTGGTGAAACCGGATGGCAACACCAGGCTCCAGTCTAATTTGGCAGAGTTTCTACAGCTGGATGCCCTTCCTAACGCCAACCACTCAGAGAGTGTAGTGGGTGCTTTTACGTGTCACCCGCACGAAAACGGCCACGCTCGAAATGGTGTCTTTTATGTGCCACCCGCACAAGCCAGTCCAGGGGCACTGGCAACGATCTCGCTCGAAAATCCTACGGGAGCCAGTCAGGCGGTACTGGCAACGGCCACGCTCAAAATGGTGCATCTCATGTGCCACCCGCACAAGAACCAGTCCAGGGGCACTGGCAATGATCTTACTTAGCTTGCCGGGTCTTCTCACACACAGCACATTTCCAAAGGTCCCGGTCAGTAGTCATCGCCTCGGTGAGGCCCAATGTACGAAGGTCTTGCCTCACCACCTCAGCCCAGGTCTTCCTGGGCCTACCTCTTCCACGGGTTCCCTCAACTGTTAGGGTGTGGCACTTTTTCACGCAGCTATCCTCATCCATTCTCACCACATGTCCATACCAGCGCAATCGTCTCTCTTGCACACCACAACTGATGCTTCTAGTTGTATATAAAAATTTAAAAAGCTTTAAAAAAAACTAAAATGTATATTGATCTATTAAACGTTTCTTATATTTCAATAATGTTTTACCTTCTTTTACATAATTCTTTGTTGAAAGCATACCTATATTACAACGAAACAAAATATTTCTTATTCTAGGCATAAAACAACAGGTCATGTGGATGTAGTAGTAGTAGTAGTAGCAGCAGCAGCAGCAATAGTAGTAGTAGTAGCAGTCGTAGTAGTCTTTATTAACAACTCATTTTAGACATTTAGAAATTTACATTCATATCTAACTGGATTATATTGTACCTCCTCTATTCCATCTTTAAAATATCATAGACAAATCAAATTTCTTGAAATTTAGTCTTATACAACAGGTCTTTTCAAACTACACTGAAATTGGTGGTGTTCCTTCATAAAATTTCTCTAATTATTTAATCCTTCATGCAGTACTCATATGATGTTATCATATGTGTTCTCAGCATAATCTTGAAAAGCATGTAAGGATGATTATTCCACAAATGATAGCTCTAATAGGTTTGTTGTACTTCAAATCATAATGAATGATCACACCAAAATGTTTCTAATCGTCAAATGTTTCCAGGATATAGTTAAGCAGAATTGCCAGATTAGAATACAAATAGTGGATCACACCACTTTTTAGAACTGCCTCCATATCATTTAATTTGAGCCACAGGTTACTTTAGAATTTCAATTAATTCAAATAAATAAATAAATAAGAATCAAATAACACATTAAATTATTCTCTATGTGAATTAGAACTGACCTAATGTAATCCTTATAAGTATACTTTTAGGTTACCTTCTAATACTGCTTTCTGAAAATATTTGTTGCTTTTTTATGAAACTGACACTCAACAATTAAGATACTTAATATATACAAAATAATGCATAAAATATCTATAAAATTATTTTTTCAATCTGAGAGTAAATATAAAAGCATAAGCAAGAAATAAAATTTGCACAGGAAGCAGTGCAAATTTCCACACACATGCACTCTTTATCGAACATAAATACTCACTTATACATTCAACTTAATCCAAATACCCAAACAAGATAAAAGCGAATAGTGAATTTACTTAGTTACTTTGTGAAAGAGTTTTTTTTAGCTCTTCTAAGAACATACAAAACTATATTTAATTTTCATTTATTTCTTAATGTTAGACTCAATCTATAATGAAGTGTCAAAATGTTTTGTCGGAACCAGGTGATACACGAAAGAGTCATACCCAATGACTGGTGTAGCAGCATCATAGTCAACTGCTACAAAGGTAAAGGGGACGCTTTAGATACAAATAATTACAGAGGCATCAAGCTGTTAGATCAGGTTATGAAAGTTACAGAGAGGGTCATAGCCCAACTAATTAGGGAGCGAATCAATTTAGATGAGATGCAGTTTGGGTTCGTGCCAGGTAAAAGCACTACTGATGCCTTATTTCTAGTGAGACAGTTGCAGGAGAAATACCTAGCTAAGGATAAACCTCTGTACCTGGCTTTCGTTGACATGGAGAAAGCCTTTGACAGGGTCCCCCGATCCCTTATCTGGTCGTCAATGAGGAAACTTGGGATAGAAGAATGGTTAGTGAGAGCTGTGCGAGCCATGTACAGAGATGCTGCCAGTAAGGTGAGGGTTGGAAATGAGTACAGCAATGAATTCCGGGTAGAGGTAGGGGTCCACCAAGGTTCCGTCCTCAGCCCCCTCTTATTTACCATAGTCCTCCAGGCAATCACAGAGGAGTTCAAGACAGGTTGCCCCTGGGAGCTCCTCTATGCTGATGACCTTGCCCTAATTGCGGAGTCACTATCAGAACTAGAGGAGAAGTTTCAGGTGTGGAAGCAAGGTCTAGAATTGAAGGGCCTTAGAGTCAACCTAGCTAAAACCAAAATCCTAATAAGTAGGAAGGTAGATAAAACACAAACCCCTTCAGGTAGATGGCCCTGCTCAGTATGTAGAAAAGGAGTAGGTAGTAACTCTATAAGATGTACCCGGTGCAAGCTATGGACACATAAGAGGTGCAGCAACATCAAAGGCAGGTTAATTAGCAAGTTAGTTTTTGTTTGTGGCAGATGTTCAGGTGCAATAAAGACTGCAAACAAACAGGAAACAACTTCTATCTCATTCCAGGGTGAAAAACTAGAGGTAGTCGATAGCTTCCGCTATCTGGGCGACCAAGTTAGTAGTGGGGGTGGGTGCGCTGAAAGTGTAGCTGCTAGAATAAGAATAGCCTGGGCAAAGTTTAGAGAGCTCTTACCCCTGCTGGCGACAAAGGGATTCTCACTCAGAGTAAAAGGCAGACTGTATGACGCATGCGTACGAACAACCATGCTACATGGCAGTGAAACATGGGCTGTAACTGCGGAGGACATACGTAAGCTCGCAAGGAATGAAGCCAGTATGCTCCGTTGGATGTGTAATGTCAATGTGAATACCCGTCAGAGTGTAAGTATCTTGAGAGAAAAGCTGAACATTAGAAGCATCAGTTGTGGCGTGCAAGAGAGACGATTGCGCTGGTATGGACATGTGGTGAGAATGGAGGAGGATAGCTGCGTGAGAAAGTGCCACACCCTAACAGTTGAGGGAACCCGTGGAAGAGGTAGGCCCAGGAAGACCTGGGCTGAGGTGGTGAGGCAAGACCTTCGTACATTGGGCCTCACCGAGGCGATGACTACGGACCGAGACCTTTGGAAATGTGCTGTGCGTGAGAAGACCCGGCAAGCCAAGTAAGATCGTTGCCAGTGCCCCTGGACTGGTTCTTGTGCGGGTGGCACATGAGATGCACCATTTTGAGCGTGGCCGTTGCCAGTACCGCCTGACTGGCTCCTGTAGGATTTTCGAGCAAGATCGTTGCCAGTGCCCCTGGACTGGCTTGTGCGGGTGGCACATAAAAGACACCATTTCGAGCGTGGCCGTTTTCGTGCGGGTGACACGTAAAAGCACCCACTACACTCTCTGAGTGGTTGGCGTTAGGAAGGGCATCCAGCTGTAGAAACTCTGCCAAATCAGACTGGAGCCTGGTGTTGCCATCCGGTTTCACCAGTCCTCAGTCAAATCGTCCAACCCATGCTAGCATGGAAAGCGGACGTTAAACAATGATGATGATGATGATGATGCTTGTGTGATGTGATCTCTTAACACAGTTTGTTGCAACTGTGTCACTGATCATGTTGAAAAAGTGTGACAAAACTTGACACTTTCTAAAAGATTGCACTATTAAGAAACAAAAAAAAAAAAAAGTAGTTTTGTGTTGTGAAAGGGTTTTGCAGTCCTTCACAACTGATTCCCTTTCAATATACATTCACAAATTAAGTAACTTGCCAAACAAGTCAAGTGACTAAAGTTTCTTCATACATAACAGAAAGTGTTTAATCTTTCATCAAAATAGATAAGTAAATAAACTCATGATTGGGAAATGACCTACATATAAAGATAAACTTAATTCTAAAGGTCAAAATTGAATAAAATATGGGGCCATTATTACATATATGATAGATCACATTTAATGAGAAAGGAAGATGAAACAAGATAGAAAGAAAAGAAAAGAGACAATTGAAGAAAAGGAAAGAAAAGAAGTTTTCTGGTTCTCAGGTTATATATCTAAATGAAATAATTTCTTCAAAACACTACTCAAATGAGACTACGGCAGTGGTACTGGATATTAATAGTTATCACCAAGCTAACATGGCAGTTCAAAAAATAGGACGAATGCTGCCGTTGATTAGCTCCAAGAGGCCATCACCTCTAGCTAGCTATGTGACACATGAATCTGTGTCCATTATAACCTTCAAACAGGGGAGGTCAGCTGCTTCCCCTTGCTGGTCTGGCATAAACTAGTCTGTAGATGCCAGACCAGCAAGGGGAAGCGGCTGACCTCCCCTCCCCATTATCACCCACTTTTCTTCAACATGCCCTTGGAACTTTCCACTGCCCACTTTGGGAACCACTGCTTTAAAGTCTAGTTGACTGAAGCAATCAGAGTATTAATAGATTATTACTTGCGAGTATTTCATAAGCTTCTCAGAGACGGAAAGCCAAGTTAATTGTAACAGAAATTATGCTCTCCTCTTGACTCAAGATTATTGAAAAATTTTCAACTTCAGCATATCTGACACAGTAAATTAATATAGCATCAAAGAGATTTAAATAAAACAAATGGTAATTGATATGACAGAACAAAGACAAAGACAACCATTAAATTATGATGTTATATGTGAAGACAAAAAGTTGTACTATTATCTCTTCTATCTGTATTCTGCCAATTATATTACAATAGTAATGATTTCATGCCATTGGTGGCGCAGAGCCCTGTACTAGTTTTCTCTGGAAGCTTGACAGCATTTTTTGATAAGATAAAATTTCTTCACCTTGACCTTTTGGCAATGCATTACTGTCTTCTGGGAACCAAAGATATCTATCTCAAGACACTTCCATCAAAGTTTCATTACTGTCCTGAAGTACACACAAGCACACACACACACAGACTAATGTCTATACACTCCAAGCAAGGAATTTGATTTTTTAATTTCGTAAACTTGCATATCTCAAAGATCGGACAAATATGAACAAACAGACTAGCAAATAAAAGAAATAATAACAAGAAAATATCAAAAGATTGATTTGGTAAAAAATTTACAAAATATGGAAGGCAGAAAAGTAATCAATAAATTGAATACACTTTTGTGTATATGTATGTAAGCAAATATATTTTTATGTACACATACGTAGATGAGTGCGTATGTGTGTGTGTGCGTGTGTGTGACATTGAATGCACCCAAATCCCAGTGACTAGCCTCATCCATACATCCCAGTCTGCCATCATCTCTGCAACATAGCTTTTCTTAAGGTATTTGCGTCCTCCAGCAACTGATGTATATATGTGCAACTACTTTTACTTTGCTATATACTGGTTTCCAGTGTAACAGTTGACATATAGCACCATCTTTTCTACACTAATAGTGTCCCACAAACTTAAGTCTGAATTAGCTGATGGCCCAAGTATATATGTATATATACATGCATAAAAACATACATATACATATACTAATAAGTTTCATACGTTGAAAAAACTCTGACATGTTTTTCAGGCATAAACCACATATCATAGCGAACTAAAGAAACTGAATAATAGAATAAATGCAAAAAAATTGAAAAAGGTAGCATATAGAAAATACAGACAGTGGAAAACGGAAAATGAGAAACAGA
>NC_142928.1:110992401-111054901 GCF_046866305.1 Octopus bimaculoides
TATATATATATATATATATATATATATATATATATACATATATAATATATATATATATATACATATACATATATATATATATATATATACATATACATATATATATATATATATACATATACATATATATATATATATATATACATATATATATATTATACATATATATATATATATATATATATATATATATATATATATATATATATATATATATATATATATATATATATATATACATATATATACATATATATATACATATATATATACATATATATATATATACATATATATATATATACATATATATATACATATATATATATATACATATATATATATATATACATATATATATATCAAATCAGACTGGAGCCTGGTGTTGCCATCCGGTTTCACCAGTCCTCAGTCAAATCGTCCAACCCATGCTAGCATGGAAAGCGGACGTTAAACGATGATGATGATGATGATGATATATATATATATACATATACATATATATATATATACATATATATATATATATATATATATATATATATATATATATACATATATATATATATATATATATATATATATATATATATATATATATACATATATATATATATACATATATATATATATACATATATATATACATATATATATATATACATATATATATACATATATATATATATACATATATATATATATACATATATATATATATACATATATATATATATATATATATATATATATATATATATATATATACATATATATATATATATATATATATATATATATATATATATATATATATATATATATATATATATATATATATATACATATATACATATATATATATATATCAATGCCTCAGTAATGTATAAATTTAACTTGTGAACATGCAAAAGTAGTCATGCATATGCATGTGTGGAGGACACACATTTTGTCTTTATATAAGAATAATAATGATAAGAATAATAATTATTATTAAATCCTACAGCTTTTCTTGCAAACTGGACTAGCTATGTGGTGCATAATGCTTAGTTTTGCAAAAGGGTGGTGTGCTCTCAACCTGCTTCCCCCAGTGTCTGTCATATATTTAAAATACATTCCCAAATATCATTCTATTCCTTTCAATGCCATTTCATGAATCAACAACTCACTCACTCTTTCTGAATCAACAGCTAAGTTATTATTACTATTATTCAAATGTGATTAAGTCAATGAACCTAGAATTCCCCCATTTTTTCAATATCTATTAGGTTGGCGACTAAGTTCCCGCTGTTTTTTTTTATTTAAATTTTTTTTTAAAGTTTAATAAAAAATAACAACTAATTAATCAATAATGTATTCACCCTTGTTGTTTCCAACTTCTTCCCAACGTTCAACAAGATTTTCAATACCTCGTTGGTAGAAATCACCCAATTTCAACTCGAAAAATTGATCTAACCAAGCTCTCAATTCTGCATCAGTATTGAACGAAACAACCTGCATAGCATTTGAAAGAGATGGCGGGTGTAGCAGCACTTCCCAGCCATGTGTTTGAATGGCTTCCTTGGTCATATTGGCGATTTGAGTGTGGGTGTTGTCATGCAGCAGAAGAACTCCATGCTGACAATTAGGTCTTTTTTCTTGAATAGCCATGTTGAGTCAATGCATCTGTTAAACATAGAGTTCCACGTTGACCATTTGGTTCTGTTCAAGCAATTCGTAGTGGATAATCCCTTCCCAGTCCCACCATCCCCACAACATCATTTTACATGGATGAAGAGCTTGTTTCACGCTCTGTGGCGCTTGTTTACCGGGGCTAAGCCATTCCTTTCGCTGCTTCATATTGATGTACTGGCACCATTTTTCGGCGCCAGTAATGATTCAGTAAAGAAATCATTGCTTGTGTCCATGAGTTGAGTGGTGACGAGCAAGCAAACCAGTGGAGATTGTGGCTCGTTGATTTTTGTTATTGTCACTTAAAGCATGTGGAATCCATACTCCATACTTCTGAACCTTTCCCATTGAGTGAAGATACTTCTCTATAGCAGTGTGGGAGCATTCCATTTTCTCTGCCAGTTCCCTTGTCGTTTGACAAGAATTTTCATGCAAAAGTTGGTTTAATCGCTCTTCATCAAACTCAACTCGACAACCAGAACGAGGAGCATCTTTGAGGTCAAAATTTCCATTTTTGAACTTGGCATACTAATCACGAGCTTTCAGCTATGTTACCCTCTCCATACACAGCACAAATATCATGAGCAGCTTTTGCGGCCTTGATTAAAAGCAAAAAGAAAGAGGTGTCGAAAATGCTTGTTTTTCTTAACTTGACATTCCATTTTAATGATTTGAAAATAACCAAAAATTAATTAAAATTAACTAGAAAAAAAAAAAAAAGATTCCAAAATGATTTTAAAATAGAATTCTTGGAAAAAATAGATTCCAAAATATAAAAACGCAATAAATTCCAACATTTAAAAAAATGGCGGGAACTTAGTTGCCAACCCAATAGTTGCCAAGATCACACTTAGTTTCATTTCAATTTCAGCCAGACTCCTCACATTGCTTATGCGATAAATTTAACGATTAAAATATACATGTATATTAATTTAGTATCAATATTTTAATGATAAGAATAATAATTATTAGTAAACCCTATGGCATTTCTTCCGAACCGGTCTAGCTATGTGGTGCGTAACACTTAGTTTGGCAAAAGGGCTGTGCTCTGAATGTCCATTTTGCACACCCAGCCATCAGAGTTGATAGCAGCATAATAGATAAGGCAATTAAGGACATGAAGACAGGGAAAGCCCCTGGGCCATCAGGAATCCCTGCTGAGATGATTAAAATTTCCGGTGGCGTAGGATACAGCTTAGTCATCCATGTAGTTAATCAGTTTATTCAGGAAGGTACCATCCCCAACGATTGGTGTAGTAGCATTATAATTAGCTGCTACAAAGGTAAAGGAGATAGAAACAACTACAGAGGTATTAAACTGCTAGACCAAGTCATGAAAATTACTGAGAGGGTTATAGCTCAATTGATTAGAAATAAAATTAAACTAGTTGAAATGCATTTCAGTTTTGCCAACTTCTGCAGGAAAAATACTTGGTCAAAAGGAAGCCATTGTACTAAGCCTTCAACGAAGTTTCTCACTCTGTTATATGGTGGTCTCTAAGGAAGTTAGGAGTAGAGGAGTGGCTTGTTAGAGCTGTCCAAGCCATGTACAGTGGTGTGGTCAGTAAGGTGAGAGTCGGCCATGAATACAGTGACGAATTCAGTGTTCAGGTAGGGGTTCATCAGGGCTCAGTTTTCAGCCCACTCTTATTCATTATAGTCCTTCAGACTATAACAGAGGAATTCAAGTTTGGGTGCCCATGGGAGCTTCTATATGCTGATGACCTTGCTCTTATCGTAGAATCTTTAGCAGGATTGAAGAAATTCCAGGTATGGAAACAAAACCTGGGAGCAAACTTAGCTAAGACAAAAGTGGTTGTTAGTAAGAAAGAAGATAAAACTTCCTTTCCATCAGGTCCTGCTCCATATGCAGGAAAAGAATTGGAAGAAATTCCATTTGCTGCACCCAGTGTAAACTATGGACTCTCTTGAGGTTTTAGATAGTTTCTGTTACCTAAGTTTATCTTACCTAAGTGACCAAATTAGCAATGGTGGAGCATGCTCTGAAAGTATTGTTTCTAGAATAAGAATTAGATGGGGGAAGTTCAGAGAGCTATTACTTCTCTTGGCAACAAAAAGACTCTCTCTCAGAGTGAAAGATAGACTATATGATGCCTGTGTACAAATGGCTATACTCCATGGTAGTGAGACATGGGCTCTGAATTCGGAAGACATACGTAGACTAGAGAGAAACAAGGATAATATGCTCCGTTGGATGTGCAACATCAGTGCACATGTATTGCAAAGTGCAAATTACACTGGTTTGGACATGTGATGCATTGCCTAACTCTCACCCCCCTGTTCCTTTGTATCATTGCTATGCAGTAGCCCCCTCACTCAATACATACCCAGGTCTTTTGCTACTTACTCACACTCTTTAATCACACTCCCTTTGCAATATCCTGCCGCTTTATAGCATTTGAAGCTCAAGGGTATACCCTGGCATTTTCCACCATCTATATCTCTCTCTTCCTTTACTCAATCATCCCATTTATATTCTGATCCTTATTCCTTGTTAGTATGCCCAGCATTTTGCCATCTCTATCCTGCTGTCTCCCACTCTCTCTCGTTCTCCTACACTTCCCTCAGGTTGGGTAACCATGTATTTCTTTTGCAGTAGCACACCTCTTTCTGTCTTCATTCCTGATCTTTCTCTCTCCAGCCAGGTAACCTTGTACTTCCTCTACAGCAAGACACCTGTATCTGTCTCACTATAACCTTTTCATCATCCAACACAAGATCACCTCCTCCAATGCCTCCTCTCCTCTTGAAAGTTTTTTTTTTTTTGTCTTGGTAGTAATTGGTGACCAGGTCAGTAAAGGTGTCACTTAAAAGCACCCAGTCTACACTGTAAAATGGTTGGTGTTTAGAAGGGCATCCAGCTGTAAAAACCTTGCCAAAACTGACTTTGCATGTGCTTGTGTCACGTAAAAAGCACTACTCACCTTGCCTGTGATTGTGCCATGTGATTCTGCTGAGGTTGACTTTGCCTTTCATCCTTTTGAGGTCGATAAATTAACCTTTTCGTTACCAACCTGACTGAAACAGGCTCTGGCTATGAATACAAATGTCTTGTTTTCATAAGTTTTGAATTAAAATCTTCCACCAATCCTTAGTTACAATTTATGTTCCTAACACCAGCTTAATGATAACTAAGTTAGTGAGGTAGCAGTATCAGCGAACATGCTTAGAGGTATTTTATCTGTCACTACATTCTGAGTTGAAATTCCACTGAGGTTGACTTTGCCTTTAAGGGTTGATAAAGTAAATGCCAGTCAAGTACTGGAGTTCACAAATTTCAGGCCTTGCGCCTATAATAAAAAGGATTATCATGGTTGTTGTTGTGTTCAGCATCTTCCAATTGCTCTATTTAGAACAGTTGAAAATTTGTTTTCATCATCATCATCATCATCGTTTAACGTCCGCTTTCCATGCTAGCATGGGTTGGTCGATTTGACTGAGGACTGGTGAAACCGGATGGCAACACCAGGCTCCAGTCCGATTTGGCAGAGTTTCTACAGCTGGATGCCCTTCCTAACGCCAACCACTCAGAGAGTGTAGTGGGTGCTTTTACGTGTCACCCGCACGAAAACGGCCACGCTCGAAATGGTGTCTTTTATGTGCCACCCGCACAAGCCAGTCCAGGGGCACTGGCAACGATCTCGCTCGAAAATCCTACAGGAGCCAACCAGGCGGTACTGGCAACGGCCACGCTCAAAATGGTGCATCTCATGTGCCACCCGCACAAGAACCAGTCCAGGGGCACTGGCAACGATCTTACTTGGCTTGCCGGGTCTTCTCACGCACAGCCCATTTCCAAAGGTCTCGGTCCGTAGTCATCGCCTCGGTGAGGCCCAATGTACGAAGGTCTTGCCTCACCACCTCAGCCCAGGTCTTCCTGGGCCTACCTCTTCCACGGGTTCCCTCAACTGTTAGGGTGTGGCACTTTTTCACGCAGCTATCCGCCTCCATTCTCACCACATGTCCATACCAGCGCAATCGTCTCTCTTGCACGCCACAACTGATGCTTCTAATGTTCAGCTTTTCTCTCAAGATACTTACACTCTGACGGGTATTCACATTGACATTACACATCCAACGGAGCATACTGGCTTCATTCCTTGCGAGCTTACGTATGTCCTCAGCAGTTACAGCCCATGTTTCACTGCCATGTAGCATGGTTGTTCGTACGCATGCGTCATACAGTCTGCCTTTTACTCTGAGTGAGAGTCCCTTTGTCGCCAGCAGGGGTAAGAGCTCTCTAAACTTTGCCCAGGCTATTCTTATTCTAGCAGCTACACTTTCAGCGCACCCACCCCCACTACTAACTTGGTCGCCCAGATAGCGGAAGCTATCGACTACCTCTAGTTTTTCACCCTGGAATGAGATAGAAGTTGTTTCCTGTTTGTTTGCAGTCTTTATTGCACCTGAACATCTGCCACAAACAAAAACTAACTTGCTAGTTAACCTGCCTTTGATGTTGCTGCACCTCTTATGTGTCCATAGCTTGCACCGGGTACATCTTATAGAGTTACTACCTACTCCTTTTCTACATACTGAGCAGGGCCATCTACCTGAAGGGGTTTGTGTTTTATCTACCTTCCTACTTATTAGGATTTTGGTTTTAGCTAGGTTGACTCTAAGGCCCTTCAATTCTAGACCTTGCTTCCACACCTGAAACTTCTCCTCTAGTTCTGATAGTGACTCCGCAATTAGGGCAAGGTCATCAGCATAGAGGAGCTCCCAGGGGCAACCTGTCTTGAACTCCTCTGTGATTGCCTGGAGGACTATGGTAAATAATAGGGGGCTGAGGACGGAACCTTGGTGGACCCCTACCTCTACCCGGAATTCATTGCTGTACTCATTTCCAACCCTCACCTTACTGGCCGCATCTCTGTACATGGCTCGCACAGCTCTCACTAGCCATTCTTCTATCCCAAGTTTCCTCATTGACCACCAGATAAGGGATCGGGGGACCCTGTCAAAGGCTTTCTCCATGTCAACGAAAGCCAGGTACAGAGGTTTATCCTTGGCTAGGTATTTCTCTTGCAACTGTCTCACTAGAAATAAGGCATCAGTAGTGCTTTTACCTGGCACGAACCCAAACTGCATCTCATCTAAATTGATTCGCTCCCTAATTAGTTGGGCTATGACCCTCTCTGTAACTTTCATAACCTGATCTAACAGCTTGATGCCTCTGTAATTATTTGTATCTAAAGCGTCCCCTTTACCTTTGTAGCAGTTGACTATGATGCTGCTACACCAGTCATAGGGTATGACTCCTTCGTGTATCACCTGGTTCGTAATACGGGTGACTAGGCTATAGCCAACACTGCCAGATATTTTGAGCATCTCTGCAGTGATTCCTGATGGGCCGGGGGCTTTCCCGGTCTTCATACTCTTAATTGCTTTATCTACCCTGGTACTATCAACTCGGATAGCTGGTCCCTCTATTGGGTCGACATAAGGCAGGCTCTCTTTCTCCCATTCATTCTCTTTATTAAGCAATCTATCGTAGTGGCATCTCCAGACCTCTTTCTTTGCATTTGTTGTTGATTATTGGTGATTTTTTTTTTACTGATACTTCAATCTTTTTTATAATTTCATTCTTCTTTATAGTTGTGTTTTGTTCAAGAAGTTGCTGAAGCTCTCAATTGAGTAAGAACTTTCATCATATCTAAGAAGATATACTCGAATAAAAAATGTTAACTACAGAACATTTTACAATCTTCCTGATCATTTTAGTCTTTCATTTCCCTTTTGAGGTTTCAACAATTTGTCAGCTAATAGCTATCTTAAGGTCTTCTTTATCAAGAGTTTTTATACCATTAAAAATTTCTGTATCATGTCCTATTGTTTTGAGCTCTTAAACTATTACACTGCTTTTTATAAATGAGAATGTATGGTATTTAATGTTGTTATTGGTTAATCATTGTTACTGTTGTGTAATTCAGTCAAATGACATTAAAATTTTTGTCTTTGCTAAAAATTAGGATGGTTGCTATGTATAAAACAAGTTTAACTCTTTTGAAAGTATCTAATTGTATGATTTTAATGTCTTGTTTTCAAGATTGAAGATAAATTTCATATTGTTAATTTTGTGGTTAACAAAGATATTTTAAGGAGTGCCATCCAAACTTTGGTGTTCTATGTATGGTGATGGTGAACTTGGAAACTTAAGTGCACCACTAAAGATAAAGCAAAGAGAACATATTCATCTTGAAATTATGCTCATAAGAGTCGATGAAATATTTGTTGAATGATGCTGTGACTGCTTAAGTTTAGGCTGGTACATTGAGCACTCGTTGATTCCTATTACCTTCTTCAGGTACATCATTATAATTTATATTTTATTACTCTAAAATACTATCTAAAGTATTTTAAAATAATAAAATGCTCTGATTAAAATTCTAAAATTCTAAAGACATGAAGCAGCTTAACTATTTATTGTGTCTTGCTTAGGAACTTTGTGATTTTTTTTCTTGTGGTGGTGGTGAGGGACCTTTTCAATTATTTTCTTAACTTTCAGTAAAGGAAATAGCAAGTTTAAAGCAGATTAAATAAATTTGGTCATAAGTTACTTTCTAATACCGGCAACAGCTTCGTTCTAAGAAATACTGGCAACATCAAAGTCTATAATCGAATATAAATATGTTGTGGCTACATGACCAGAGAATACCAAAAGTATTCTGAATTCTAATCCCATCAAGGTCTATGTTGCTTTTCATCTTTGTGGTATCCATAAAATAAGTACCAGTTGAGCACTGAAGTAATTGACTTGCTCCCTTTCTCAAAATTGTTGTTGTTGCTCTTTTTCTTAACTCAGATTTTATTGGAACTCTTAGGATCTTGCATGTGTAGCAGGCTTGCTACCTGCTGCCTATGATACCATGCTATCTCTTCTTTTCAACTATCTAATACTTTCTTGATGGTTCTGGTCATGCCAAGGAAGCAAACCTTTTTGTTGTGGAAGGATTCTGACCACTCCCATGTGACTAAAAGTGGACTGAGACATTTCTATTAAATAGACAACTGTTGGGTCATCAGCTGTTCGTGTTGGTAGCAGTTCACTGTGAGCCTTTGATATAGAGTGTTGAGTCTCATGTAATAGCAGTGTCGTGTGTATACTTTTTTACTCCCTGCTTCATTATATTATATATCCAAATACAAAGACATAAAACTTTTGTAACAGCTCTACTGAGTACTCTATTCCGATTTCCTTTATATTCCTTTTGATGCCTTCTGACACTGTCCCCAAGGAACCAACAACAATTGGGTACACCAAACGGAATTCCTTCCTGCGCCTTTCCTATACACTGAGCAGGGCCATTTACCTGTTTTCTTGCTTACTAGGACCTTGGTCTTTGCTAAGTTAACTTAGCAAAGGCACAGAAAGGAGGTGAGGTCAACTTTGCCTTTCATCTCTCCAGGCTTGATATAAGAAAGTATCAATCAAATTTTGGGATCAATGGTATGGATTAACACCTTCCTCTCAAAATTACTGGCCTTGTGCCTAAAATCAGAAACCTTTATCATTACTATTATTATTGAGTTTCACCGTAAATGTGTTGTGATATTTTGTTTCAGCCTTTTATATTCCAATTTTGAATCATGTCAAAATTAACTTTACTTTCCACATTCTATAGCCAATAAATTAAGTGCCAGTTCTAAATTCAACTATGCCTCTCTCAAACAAATTTGTGGCTGATATAATATATTATTACTATTTTTAGGAGCAGGTATGGCTGTCTTGTTTCACAACCATGTGCTTTTTGATTCAGTCCTACATGGCACTTTGGCAAGTGTCTTATACAATAAATATATCAGGTCATCCCATAAGTTCTGTCCGATTTTATCTTTTTTCAAATCGAATGACATTTAATAGTATTTTGGAATGTCTAATGGAATTAAAAATTATTTTTATGCATTTGTGTACATTTAAACTAATTAAATATTATTTTACAGAATAATAGAATTAGAATTTCTTTCTAAAATTTCTTTGTAAAACCCTTTCTAACATGGAAGTGTCCAAAGAGCATTTAAGGCACGTAATGCTTTATGAGTACAAAAAAGAAAACTCTGCAGCCGAAGCGACTCAAAACATACACTCAGTTTATGAGAAAGAATGTTTGAATGAAAGAACTAAAGAAGGTGGTTTGCAAAATTCAGAAGTGGAGATTTCAGCATTGAAGATGAAGATCGAACAGTTCAAACCATACAACTGTTCATCATCATCTTCAACAACTCAGAAAGGTTTCTAAACTTGGAAAATGGGTTCCTCATGAACTGTCCGAAAGCAACCGCAAATCCCGAGTTGATATCTGTTCTTCTCTCCATTCTCGTGAACTCATTTCACCCTTTTTGAATAGACTTGTGACTGGTGACAAAAAATGGATCTTCTATCGAAATGTTAAACGTCGTAAACAGTAGCTTGGTAAAAGGGAAAAAGCTCAACCACAACTGAGAAGAGAACTTCATAGGAAAAAGGTTCTTCTCTCTGTCTGGTGGGATTACAAAGGAGTAATTCACTTTGAATTGTTACCACCTAATGCAACAGTCAATGCTCAAGTTTACTGTCAGCAATTAGAGCATTTGAACCAAGCTTTAAAGGAAAAAAGACCCGCTTTAGTGAATTGAAAAGGAGTGATGTTTCATCAGGACAATGCACAACCCAACACTGCAAAGATCACATCAGAGAAGATCGAAGAGCTTGGTTAGGAAAAAATTTCTTATCCACCTTATTCTCCCAACCTTACTCCTTCAGACTACCATTTGTTTTGTAGTTTACAGAATCATTTGGGGGACATAACTTTTGCAAGCCAGGAGGAGGTAGAAACTGACATTTTAGAGTTCTTCGCTTTGAAACCAAAAGAGTTTTACATTGATGGGATTAAAAAGCTTGTAAATAGATGGAAGGAAGTCATAGATAATCATGGAAAGTACATTGATGATTAAATTTCAATTAAATATCACATTTGTTCACTTGCTTTCTTCATTCAAAATTCAGACAGAACTTATGGGATGACCTCAGATGGGATGACCACTAACTCTTCAGATTAATCAGTGCTTTGTGAGTGAAGTTTGGAAAAACTGAAATTGTACAGAAACCTACTGTATGTGTACATATATGCCTGTCTCCATGTGTCTACACATTAACACCAGCAGCAGTGGTGATGTTTATGTCACACATAAACAAAAATTCAGCAACTTGGCAGTTTATGCTGAATTGTGGAATAAAGCACCTTACTTGAAAACAAGTAAAAGCTGGCATCAGGAAGGGCATCTGGCTATCATGCTAGTTTGCAAAGTTGAATTTTTTTTTAAATTGTATTTGTGGTAGTGATGGTCATAGTGGCATTGTCATCATTGTCATTTTGTCCTAAATTTTAACAGTTGTTTGTTACACTAATAATAGATAGAGAATGATATTTACAAGTTATGTAAAGCCATACAAGAACAATGAAGTTTGCTAGGTAGTATGGTGTCTTCATAGAAGATAGTGATTTGTTAAGAGTTTATGTTGAACTGAACAAGATGAATAATGTACTAAGAAAATTCGTTTAAACAACAGCTGTAAGAAAAGAAAATACAATATAGTGGTATATAAGGATGTACAATGTAGTGTCATTCAATTTTTCTCTGACTCTCCACTTAGTCATTTCTTTTTGTCTTCTTTTGTCATCTTCAAATTCAATGTCTTTCTCAACATCTTCCTTACATGGTAGCAGATGTTCTGTCTTGGATAATATCTTAATGCACAAAGAAACCAATGTTTTTTAAACTCTTTTCTTTATTCCTGTTTAATTGATATAATATTTCTGATACTTTTTTGGTTTGATATTTATATCAATGTAAGTTATAAGAATTGTTCTGTATCGTGACTAATAGTTTAACTACATTTGCTAATTTTTAGAATTTAATCAACCTAAACAGATATTGACAATTTACTCCACCTAAGGCTACAGTCTAACTACTTAGTCAAATATTTACTTCTCTGTATCATCTAAGGAAGGATACATTAGCCAATATAATCTTAGATCCACAATGTCTGCATAAAATTTGGATAAGAGAGTAATAATCATGATGTACTAAAAAAAAAAATAGATGTAACTGACTGGATTTCTTCATAGTTCTGCTCAATAAGGGCTGAACTCCAGCTAAACAACAGTTACAAAGATTTCCAGTCAACTAGTAAATAACATGGAATCAAATATTATACAGCAGGCAACATATAACTTGGTCATTTGTTCTGTGTGTGTGTTATGGTATTTGTCTTACACCAAGTTTATCCTATTATGAGCAGACTGATGATGAACATCCACTTATATTTGAAATAAGGGAATGTGGCACTACATTAATTTTTGTGTGCTTCCCTTTTTTAAGGTATTGGAGCTGGATTTTAGGAAGGTGTGGTTGTTAGTTATAGTGTGTTGAATGGCTTCATAGGGCTTCTTCGTTAGCTCTGAATATCATCAGTATTATTTTAATTTTTTTTCAAATTGGTATGGGTTAGATGAATATTTTTTGTGGTGGTATTGACAGCAACCCATTACATATATTCAAGCAAGGTACTTTTTTTGTGGTTTTTGTGTGCTGAATCACTGAGCTACATTACATAAATAAACATCATTTATGCAGAACATAAATAAACATCTCCACTACCAAGTTGGAGGGAGTGTACGCATGCATGCATGCATGCGCGCACACACACACACACACACACACACACACACAATAATTTCTTGATTTATTGAAATAATGCCATTACTTCAATAAATCAATTCCAGAGAATTGTTGATTCTTGAGATTATCTCATGTTATTTGGAGTTGTTTGTGGTTCCCACAAGTGTTGGTTTACCTTCTCTCAAAGTGGAAATAATTTTATTAATAACATGCACCAAGTATGGATCCAGGACATCCGTATACCACAAGCCAACCTTCACTGGACGATACCTCAACTTCAATTCCCACCATCCATACAGTGTAAAGAGAGGGATTACTCAGTGCCTAAAACATCAAGCAAAGAATATAAGTAGCGATCGTGATACCCACCACGAAGAAATGATCAAGCTCAGTAACAATCTATTAAGCAACAGCTACCCCCAAAACATACTATCCACTCAAGTTACGAAGAAAAGAGGGGATGAAACTCATAAACTGACCACAGTCTGTCTACGCTATGTGAAAGGCCTCTCTGAAAAGATACAAAAGATATGCAACCCATATGACATCAGGATAGTATTCAAGAGTAATACAACACTTTGTAAATATCTCCTGTGAATAAAACCACCAATAGAAGAGAATATGACCAAAGACTGCATGTACTCCATCCCATGCAGCTGTGGTAGGTTATACAAAGGCGAAACATGCCGCCCTCTCAGTAGGATGAAGTTAAAATAATAGACAGTGAACACCACCGGAAAATTTGAAAACTAAAAGAAGCAGCACATATGCTAGGACATAACAACCTCCTAAGTAGACCAAGTGCAGATATGAGTAGCATATGGGAACTGGTATTAAGGAAGGATAGGAAAATATTAGATGTATAAGCCCTAAAATTCACTCCATAATTGCCCACAGGCATATGGTGTAGTGGTTAAGAATGCAGGCTACTAACCACAAGATTTTGAGTTTAATTCCAGGCAACGACCTGAATAATAATAATAATAATAATAATAATAACATCGAAAGATACCTTAGGAATGAGGACCCATATACATATGCACACACACACAGACATACATACACACATGCACACATACATACATACACACACACTGAGACACACGCATGTGCAAAAACCAAAAAAAAAAAAAAGAAAAGCAAAAACAGAACGCAACGTGAATAACGGACAGAGTCAAGATTATTGAAAAGGTTGCAAGACGCAACGAAAATTTTAGGAAAATAAAAAATAATAAGTGGAAATTTTAACGGTGAGTGTGTTAAATTTTAAGGCACGATAAGAAAATGACTCTCCCCAGACACAACAGAATTCATCATCATCATAACCATTTAACATCTGCTTTCCATGCTGGCATGGGTTGGACAGTTTGACTGAAAACTGGTAAGCTGCATCAGGTTCCAGTCTGATTTGGCAAGGTTTCTAACAGCTGGATGTCCTTCCTAACAGCAACCATTCCAAGAGTGCTTTTTGTGTGCCACTGACATGACACCAGCATCAGCCCTGACTATGATCTCACTTGGCTTGACAGGTCTTTAAAGGCATGGTATATTGTCAAAGGTCTTGGTCACCTGTCACTGCCTCTGTGAGCCCAATGCTTGTAAAGTACTTTGTATGTGCCACCAGCATGGTGGCACGTACAATGTCAGATGGCACTGGCATAGGCCATGACTACGATTTCATGTAGTTTGGCAGGTCTTCTCCAGCACAACATATCACCCAATGTTTAAAAGGTGCATTTTATGTGCCAGTTATGTGACACTGCCATCGGCCATGACTATGATCTCACTTGGTTTGACAGGTCTTCTCAAGCAAGGCATATCACCAAAGGTTTCGGTTACTTGTCATTGCTTCTATGAGGCTCAACATTTGAAGATCATGCTTCACCACCTTGTCCCATGTCTTCCTGGGTCTACCTCTTCCACAGATTCCCTCCACCATATGCATCACATGACCATACCAACACAGTCTTCTCTCTTGCACGCCACATCTGATGCCTCATATGCCCATCTTTTCTCTAAGGATGCTTACACTCTGTCGTGCATGGATACTGACATTACAAATCCAGCAAAGTATACAAGCTTCATTCCTTTCAGTCACATGCCCTCAGCAGTCACAGCCCATATTTCACTGCCATGTAGTATAGCTATTCACACACAGAGGCATCATACAGTCTGCCTTTCACTCTAAGAGAGAGGCCCTTTGTTATCAGCAGAAGTGGGAGCTCTCTGAAGTTTGCCCAACCCATTATTATTGTAGCGGCTACGCTCTTGGAACATCCATCCCCACTACAGACTTGGTCACCTAGGTAACAGAAGCTATTGACTACTTCTAGTTTTCTCCCTTGACATGTGATGGAATCTATTTTTTGTATATGAATAGCTTTAACACCATGATGTCAGTGGAAATTCACACAGGAAATCTGCTATTTCTTTAATGTAGAGATTGATTTATAGACTTATGTTACTGGCAAATAGTAAAACAGTTTTTCAAGTTATTGTTTTCATTCTAAATCAAGTACAGTGAGACAGAGAAAGAGAAGATAGTTATACTTACTTTATGGATGGAGAAAGTAAGAAATGGATAAGAATCATCATCATCATCATCATCATCATTGTTTAACGTCCGCTTTCCATGCTAGCATGGGTTGGACGATTTGACTGAGGACTGGTGGAACCCGAAGGCTACACCAGGCTCCAGTCTGATTTGGCAGAGTTTCTACAGCTGGATGCCCTTCCTAACGCCAACCACTCCGAGAATGTAGTAGGTGCTTTTACGTGTCACCCGCACGAAGGCCAGTCAGGCGATACTGGCAATGGCCACGCTCAAAATGGTGTATTTTATGTGTCACCTGCACAAGAGCCAGTCCAGGGGCACTGGCAATGATCTTGCTCGAAAGTCCTTACACGTGCTATTGGCACAAGTGCCAGAAAGGCGACGCTGGGCACAGGTGCCATCCCAATTTCGCTTTCGCTTGCCTCAATAAGTCTTCGCAAGCTGAGTTTCGTGTCCAATGAAGACGACGACATTGGCATGGGTGCCAGTCGTCGAATTTAGTTCGATTTCGATTTCACTTGCCTCAACAGGTCTTCGCAAGCGGAGTTTAGTGTCCAATGAAGGAAAGGTACACATAAGTGGGCTGGCTACACCCCTGGCAGAGGCCTTGGATTTAGGTCTCACTTGGCTTGCCAGGTCTTCTCATGCACAGCATATTTCCAAAGGTCTCAGTCAGAAGTCATCACCTCGGTGAGGCCCAATGTTCGAAGGTCTTGCTTCACCACCTCATCCCAAGTCTTCCTGGGCCTACCTCTTCCACAGGTTCCCTCCACTGCTAGGGTGTGGCACTTTTTCACACAGCTATCCTCGTCCATTCTTGCCACATGACCATACCAACGCAATCGTCTCTCTTGCACACCACAACTGATGCTTCTTAGGTTCAACTTTTCTCTCAAGGTACTTTCACTCTGTCTAGTATGCACACTGATATTACACATCCATCAGAGCATACTGGCTTCATTCCTTGCGAGCCTACGCATGTCTTCGGCAGTCACAGCCCATGTTTCACTGCCATGGAGCATGGCTGTTCATACACATGCATCATACAGTCTGCCTTTTACTCTGAGCGAGAGGCCCTTTGTCATCAGCAGAGGTAAGAGCACTCTGAACTTTGCCCAGGCTATTCTTATTCTAGCAGCTACACTTTCAGCGCACCCTCCCCCACTACTAACTTGGTCACCTAGATATCGGAAGCTATCAACCACTTCTAGTTTTTCTCCCTGGAATGTGGCAGAAGTTGTTTTCTGCACATTTACAGTGTTTATAGCTCCTGAACATCTGTCACATACAAAAACTAACTTCCTAGTTAACCTTCCTTTGATATTGCTGCACCTCTTATGTGTCCATAGCTTGCACTGGGTGCATCTTATAGAGTTCCTACCTACGCCTTTTCTACATACTGAACAGGGCCATCTACCTGAAGGGGTTTGTGATTTTTCTACCTTCCTACTTATTAGGACTTTGGTTTTAGCTAGGTTGATTCTAAGGCCCTTCGATTCTAGTCCTTGCTTCCACACCTGAAACTTCTCTTCTAGTTCTGATTGTGACTCAGCAATTAGTGCAAGGTCATCAGCATAGAGGAGCTCCCAGGGGAACCCTGTCTTGAATTCCTCTGTTATAGCCTGGAGGACTATGATAAATAGGAGGGGGCTGAGGACAGAACCTTGGTGGACCCCTACCTCTACCCGGAGTTCTTCACTGTACTCATTGCCAACCCTCACCTTACTAACAGCGTCTCTGTACATAGCTCGCACAGCTCTCACTAACCATTCTTCTATCCCTAGTTTCCTTATTGACCACCAGAAGAGAAATCGGGGGACCCTGTCAAAGGCTTTCTCCATGTCAACGAAAGCCAGGTACAGAGGTTTATCCTTGGCTAGGTATTTCTCCTGCAGCTGTCTTACCAGAAATATAGCATCAGTGGTACTTTTCCCAGGCACGAACCCAAACTGCATCTCATCTAAACTGACCCGCTCCCTGAGTAGTTGGGCTATAACCCTCTCCGTGACTTTCATTACCTGATCTTACAACTTGATACCCCTGTAATTATTTGTATCTAAAGCATCACCTTTACCTTTGTAGCAGTTGACTATGGTGCTGCTACACCATTCATTGGGTATGACTCCTTCGTGTATCACCTGGTTTACAATACAGGTGACTAGGCTATAGCTGACACTGCCAGATATCTTGAGCATCTCTGCAGTGATTCCTGATGGGCCGGGGGCTTTCCCTGTCTTCATACTCTTAATTGCTTTATCTACCATGGTACTGTCAACTCGGATAGCTGGTCCCTCAGTTGGGTCGACATTCGGCAGACTCTCTTTCTCCCATTCATTCTCTTTATTGAGCAATCTTTCGTAGTGGCGTCTCCAAACCTCTTTCTTTGCAGCCTCATTTAGTGCAAGCGTACCATCATCCATGCGAACACATTTCTCTCCCACGACATCACGATTCTCTCTCACACACTGTCTTGCAACACGAAATACCTCAAGTTTTTGATCCTCACTGCGCAGAACATTGGCAAATTTTTTTCTTATCTGCATCCCCTCTGGCTAAATAAACCTGTCGCCTAGCTTCCCTTCTGGCAGTCTGATACAATTCCCTGCTACCACCGTTCTTCCAGTCCTTCCAAGCCTGTTTATTTTGTCTAATAGCCCTGTCAACAACATTGTTCCACCACCACGTTATTTTCGGTCGAGAGGGGACTTTGCACCATCCACAGATCTTGTCAGTGGCCCTCAGCAGGTTGTCCCGTAGAAACATCCAGTTGTCTTCTACATTGTGTGAAGCTACATCCCCCTCTATTTCATCAAAGGCTTCGAGTAATATGTCTCTAAATCTCTGTCCATTCGCAGAATCTTTCAGCTTCCAGACCCTTCTCCTCCAAGCTGGTCGTCTTCTAGGCAACCACTTAGCCCTTATCCTGAAGTCACTAACTATTAGTCTGTGTTGTGGGGTACATTCTTCGCCTGGGAAGGTTTTGGCATTTATAAACAGCCATCTTTCCCTTTTCCTGGCGAGGATGTAGTCAATTTGGCTAGTGTGTCTGCCAGAACGGTAGGTGACTAGGTGACTGGCAAGCTTCCTGAAGTTAGTATTGCAGACCATAAGGTCATTTGCATCACAGAACTCCAGCAGCCTGGTTCCCTCCTTGTTGCGGGAACCAAAACCATAGCCTCCATGTACGCCATAGAAGCCCCCTGAATGTTGTCCAACATGACCATTGAAGTCACCAGCCACAAAGAGAAGGTCCCTGTCATTCGTTGACCAGGTAGTCTGCAGGAGGGAGTCATAAAATTAGTCTTTCTGTCCGTCGGGTAGCCCAGGCTGAGGGGCATAGGCCGAGATAATGGTTGCTAACCGATGGTGAAGGACTAATCTAATTTTAAGTATTCTATTGGATATTCTAACTACCTCGATTACCTTATCCACCCATTTCTCTGCAAGAAGTATACCCACGCCCCCGACCCCATCTGTGTTCCCTGCCCAGAAAATCTTGTACCTGTGTTCTTTGCCTGTGAGGAACCTAGCGGAACCACCTCTCCACCTTACTCCTTGGAGGCAGCAGATATCGACACGTCTCTGTTCAATCATCTCAACAATTTCACTAGACCTACCTTTCAGCGTACCGACGTTAAGAGTGCCAACCCTGAGGGTGTGGAAGATATGGGCCCATGAGACCCTGGGGCAGGGAACAGCAGCATCATGTACCTGAAAAGAAAGCTCGCATTTTGCAGAATTCATAAACAATCAGCAGCAATCATTTCAGCCTGCATGTACTACACTATCGTAATTTGCACCAAATGATCGCTTCCTTACATAGGAGATAAACCCTAAGTGGGGATGGGGGGAATGGCATGGAGTCTTTAGAAGTGTTCATGGGAGACAGTTAAGAACTTCCGGTGTTGGTGTAGAGGATAGGGACTTCCGGTAATGGTGGTGGCGGTGGGAGGGCGGGTGCACCAAGGCCATTGCTGCAGAGGTATTTCGGTCGCACGCGCTATAGTTCTATAGGTCTGGTGGGCGAAGCCAGGGGTCAATGCAAATAGGTAGGAGAAGAGAAGAGAGATTGCTAGCGAGGGGGATCGAGAGAGACAAAGAAAAGCAGATATCAAAAGAGACAGAGTAAGACAGAGGGAGGGGGGTTATGCCAGCATGAGGGAGAATAGAGAAGTAGGTTTGGGGATTTCTGTCGCATAGACACATTAAACATTGAGTGGTATAAATAGAATTTTGAGAAATAAGGGTTTTCGGGTAGCTAAAGTCTAAGACAGAATTATAGAGATAGGTGACTATTTCTTTTCATATAAGGAAGAGAAGCAAGTGAAGAACTGATTTTCTTTTCCTCGAGTGAATTGAAACATTGTGTTTAAACAATCAATTATATTTATTTAATATTTTTATATTTCTTCTATGTCTATAAACAGGTTGTTGTGCATGTCTGTTCTTCATCAGTACAGTGTAGTCTGTCTTTTAAGTTAGGTAGAAAGGGATAGTGGAGAGATAAACTGGGTGTAAAGGAAATTAGATATAACATGCAAAAGTTGTGACTGTGATGGTATGAGCATGTGATGCAGATGGAGAATGATAGCTACATAAGCAAGCACCAAACACTTAAAATGAATAGTGCTTATGGAAGAGGGAAACTCAGAAAGACTTGGGATAAGGTTGTAAAGAATTATCTCAAGATGATATAACTGATGCAGGGAGTGATAGAGGACTGTAGTGACTGGTAATATGCAGTGCTGCAGAAAACCTAACCTCCCATATAAGCTTGGTGCACTACTTGTTGAAATAGTGGCAGGGAGCATGTATCCTTGCCCATTGCTTAGTGCATGCTTCCTCCACCCCTTTGCAATTGCTTATTCTATACTCTTACATCCCTTCTATTTTCCTACTCTCTGTATCTTCTATTTCCTCTCATCTCCTCACTATCTCTTCTACTCACTGTTCTATGCTATCCAGTTCTAATTGAAAAGAAAGCATCTGATTCGTGCATACTGAATACCTCCATCTTCCTTTACAACCTATATCCTGCTACTCTTCTTCCTCTATCCTCCCACATCATGAAGCATGAGTGGGGTCAAGTTACACTCTGACAACCTTTACCCACCTGTCCTCCCTGATTCACTCTGATTTCTCATTATCATCTTACCTTTCTCTCATATACCACCCAACTACCCACCCCATAACATGGTGTAGTTTTACCTCTTCTACTCAACCCACCTTACAGAACCTTTCACTCTCTAACTCACTCTCACTAATCCCCTGACACAACTTTTCTCTCTTCACTCTTACTTTTCTTTGACACATCCACCTATATGGAGTGGCACTGTATCTTCTCTTGCTCAATTCCCTCCTCCATCCTTTCACTCTATAACTCTCTATTAACCCCACTAACACTTCTTTTTCATCTTTCCCTCCTGTTAACCCCTTACCTAATACTGTTTTTTTTTCTTTCTCAGCCATAAATCTGTTCCCTCCATCATCAATGGAGCTTTTTTTCACTTTACAAGCTTCAAGGCAATGCCACTTGTGTTAGTGTGAAGAAAAAAACATCATGTATGCTCTGTAAGCAGTTGCTAAACAAATTGAACAGCAACAATGCAAGGTTTGAAAGGGCTCTAGTTTTTCCAACAGTTAAGCAATATCTATAGTGCTAGTGCCATAAAAAAAATGCACCCAGTACACTCTGCAGTGTTTGGTATTAAGGAGGACATCTAGCTATGGAAGTCATACTAAAACTATGATACTGAAGAAGTTGTTCTCTGGCTCTTTGAGATTAATAGAGAAAAGGGAAAATAAAGGGGTAAGTCATAGTGACTGACAACTTCTGCTGAGATAGTCTTAAAGAGGTAGAGTCTTAGTCACTTACACAACTTCTATTCATATGTCACCTGTTTTAAACTACTAATTATGACAAAAAAAAAAATGGATTTGCTATGTTGAACCACCTAACACGAAGTTTTTACCAATGGACCAATTACCTTGTTTAATACCACAACCTAGGCTTTTGGAATCTTTAGCAAAGGCATCACTGTTGCAAACATTTAGATTTGGTCTCTATTCTAATGAAAGACCACTGCTTTGTACTGTAACAAGCCAGGAATGAATCATAGTTTCTTCTAGCTTTTCCTGACATCAGTCTTCAAGGCTTTGCAAAGGTGTAACCTTTTCTCCTTTGACTTCATTCAATAAAAAAAGGAAAATAGAATATTGTTTTACTGGAATATGAAGGAAATTATTGATTATATGAATAATTATAAGGCTTCCGATAGGGCTTCTGATAGTGTATTTAAGTGCACTGAAATGCTAAGCATATATAGGTACAGGCATGACTCTATGGTTAAGAAGTTTACTTTGCAACCACATGGTTCAGATTCAGTCCTACTCCTACTGTACATTACCTTAATCAAGTGTTTTTTACTTTAGTGTAGGACTGACCATAGGCATTAGTAAGTGGAAACAGTAAAAACTGACCATGATTGTATGTGTATATGCACATGTATATACTTCACCAATTTACATCGGTTAAAGAAAATATCATTGGCAAAGTTAAAAGCTGAAAAGCCAATGTGTTCTGTATAAAGTTCCTTCCAATATTTGCTCTGCATTGAGTTAACAGATACTCTCTTTTTACTATCAATATGATTGGTGTTTGGAAATCTGTAACCAGTGTGATATATTGAGTGGCCAAAAATGAACATCCATATCTGGCTTTTGTTGACATGGAGAAATCCTTTCACAGGGTCCCCCACTCCCTTTTCTGTAGGGCAGTATGGAAACTAGGGATCTATGACTGGTCGGTGAGAGCTGTACAAGCCATGTACAGGGATACTGTCAGTAAGGTGAGAGTCACCAATGAGTATAGCAAGGAGTTTAGTATACATGTAAGAGATCATCAGGGATTGAGTCTTAGCCACTTCTTGTTTATCATAGTTCTCCAAGCTATAACTGAAGAATTTAAGAGTGGCTGCCCTTGGGAGCTTCTCTATGTTGATGGCCTTGTTTTTATAGTTGAATCACTAGCAGAACTAGAGAAGAAATTTCAGGTATGGAAGCTCAGACTGGAATCAAAGGGCCTTAGAGTTAATTTAGGAAAAAACCAAAGTCTTGATAAGTAGGAAAGCAGACAAATCACAGATCCCTTCAGGAAGATAGCCCTGCATAATATGTAGAAAAGGTGTCTGGAGAAACTCCATGTGGTGTATTTAGCATAAACTATGAACACATAAGAAGTACAGTGGTATCACTGGAAGACTAACAGAGAAAGTAGTCTTTACATGTGGCAGATGTGCATGTACATTAAACACCAGGAATGTACAAAAAATAGACTTTTTCAAATGTCCAGTTCCTTAGAAGTAGTAGACAGTTTCCGTTACTTAGGTGACCAAGTTAGTAGTGTGGGTAGGTTGTTCCGAAAGCATAGCTATAAGAATAGGCTGGACGAAGTTCAGGGAACTACTACCTCTGTTAGAAACAAAGGGCCTCTCCCTCTGAGTGACAGGCAGATTGTATGATGCCTGTGTAATGAACTGCTATGCTACATGGCAGTGAGATGTGGGCTATGACTACTGAGGATATGTGAAGGCTTGAAAGAAATGAAGTCAGTATGCTCAGCTGGATGAGTAATATTAGTGTGCATATACAACAAAGTGAGAGTGATTTAAGAGAAAAACTGGGTATACAAGGCATCAGATGTAGTGTGCAAGAGAAAAAAAGTAAAAGTGTGGTTGTCCTTGCATACTTGTTCTCTGCATTTTTCACCAGCTGAGTATTCCTAATCTTATGGGCTTGTAGGTGCTGGTACCATATAAAAAACACCTATACTGGTGCTATGTAAATGCACCTGTGCCAGTGCTGCATGATAGCACCCAGTACACTCTGTAGAGTAGTTGGTATTAGAAAGGGTATCCAGCCATAGAAACCAAGCCAAAACAGATACGGAACCTGGTCAGTTCCTGTCAAAATGTCCAACCCATGCCAGCATGGAAAACAGACGCTAAATGATGATGTGGGTGGGTTTTTTTTTATTCATTAGGAAAGAAATAGTGAATTTAAAAGTATTTATTTTGAATCTTCCAAGTAACTAAGTGCTTGTAAGCAGTTTTCAGCAAAATAAACTTTTACCTTAAAATTATAATTGTGGTGGCCTTTTCAATGACAAACAATAAAGAGTTTAATATAAAATTCTGAAGAGCCTCTACTTTTATTTCCAATCAATTTCCATTAAAAATATAATATATTCCACTATTGGGTGGACGGAAGAACATGTTGAGTACTGGACAAAATGCCTTATCAATTTATATTAATTTATTAATTTCTGTTGTCTATTTATATCATTCAATTCCATCAGGGTTAACTTTGTCTTTCATCCTTCAAGGATCAATAAAATAACTCCTATGTAATCGGGTCCATATGATTGACTACACTTGTCTTATAAATTTGGTGGCATTATGCTTATGTTAAAGATATTTAATATGATTGGAACTATAAAATTAGTAAAATATTCATAACATTCATATTGCTTTAATTCAAGACAGAGATCGACCAAATCATTTTCACTATACAAATAAATTTTTTAATGAAATAGTTTAGCAAAATTCTGTTATTTCATACACCTAAACATTATAGTAAAAGGAGGTTTTCTTTAAAGAACCTAAACATTTTGATATTCACTCATTGTAACATCAGCATTTAATAATAAACGATTATCAAATCATCATCATCATTTAGCATCCGTTTTCCATGCTGGCATGGGTTAGATGATTTGACTGTTTTACAGTAAACCGGAGAGCTGTACCTGGCTCCAGTTTGGTTTGGCTTGGTTTCTACAGCTGGAAGTCCTTTCTAACACCAACCACTCCAAGAGTATAGTGGGCACCTTTTATGTGTCATTGGCACTGGCCACAACTACAATTTCACCTGGCTTGACTTGTCTTCTTAAGGGTTCTTAAGCACAGCAAATTGCCAAAGGTCTCAATCACTTGTCATCATCTCCATGAGACTCAACATCTGAAAATCATGTTTCACCACCTCATCCTTTGTCTTCCTGAGTCTACCTCTTCCATAGGTTCTTGTCACAGTTGGAGATCATGTGATATTTCCTATATAGCAATCTCATGAATTCAGAAAACTTGTTTAGGTGTTTAGGAAAAAGATTTTGTAAATTTTTGTGATCAGTGAAAAATAATATCTATTGAAGATTTAGACGGAATCTATCTATTGCGTTATTCATCAGTTATTCGTACGAGAAATACTAAAAATTTTCCAAGTTGAATGCCTAGCTTTCAAGAGCATAGTTCTCATTTTCTATATCTATATTTCTAATATAACTTTTTATACAAGTTGTATCTGTAGCAATAATGTAACTTGAAAGTACTTGATTAACAAATTAAACAAATTAATTTAATTTTCAGCAATTTGTAATTCTTTTACTGGTAAAATTCCAACAAATTCTTTTGTAGCCAAATCTTACTTAAGTAGTATATTGTTAATACTAAAGTCAACAAATTTTGAGAACTCTAATGAAACTTGGTTGACATTTCTTCAGTATAGGCAAACAAAAGAGAAATTACAAGATATTCTCATTATATTGGTTAAATTAGTATAAATGAGGTGATTAGCTGAACTTGGGTCTGATTTCTCTCTCTCTCTCTCTCCCTGTCCCCCCCCCCCTGCTTTTACCAATATGTAATGGTAGTTTAAAACTGGTCATTTTGAAATATGCAAATAAACTGTATTAGTAAACTCACTTTGCAATTATGTGTATGTTTACGTTCTACTTATTTCCTCGTTTTGTTGTTGTGTACTGAGACTGTTTAGAAAAAAAAAAAAAACGGCACATGCATATGCTTGCACAAACACACACACATTGAAAAATATAAACTGATCATAGTCTCTTCAAAGACATAAATTAAATATTTTACTCTATCTAAAGTGTCAAGTTCCATTATTTTTAATATTGTAATTGCACTTACACAGTACACAAAACCTGGTCTCTTTCTATCTCACACACACACACACACACTAATTGAACTGTCATGTTGATTAACAGGTCAGCAAGATTGTTTGCTGGCCTGTGAATGTTATAAGGAAAGCAACTTTACATTGTTTTTTTGCTATGAATACATCTGGCCTGTGAGGTGTCTATTTTAAGAATTTCTTTCAAACTGTTTCAACTTTTCCCAAGCTGAAATGAATTTCTCCTGTTTTGGTGGTATTGTGTCTGTTGAAATAATCAGAAGCAACTTTTGTTTGTTAAGACAAATTTAGACTGCTTGCTGTAAAATAAATGTTATAGCTACATGACAACTGTGATTTCAATTAGATGTCAAACTGTTATATTCTACTTAGATTTCATGCATACTAAGATATGTAATAATTCATTTTTGATTTTAGTTTATACATTTCAAGCCATTTAATGTTTATACAAATATTGCTAAATAAACAGATCACTCACTTAAAATGAATTTTAAAAATTTTTGTTATTGCTTTATTTATAAATATTATTTTTCCTTGTATGATATTCTTTGTAAAAGTTTTATTTTTATTTATTAATTTTTTAAAATTCTGTTGTTTGATTTGAATACTTAAAATTCTTGAGATTTATAATTGTTTAGTCAGCAGTCTTAGTAAACTTTCTTTGTATAACATAACAGTGAGGTCAGTAGAATGCAGAGCTGATGCTATTGTTGTAAAGTAGTGCATCTGTAAATGGAATAAAAAAAAGCTATCAAATGTAAATACCTAAAACCTTCATAAATGTTCGTATGGCTCAGATTGTTCTGTGAGGAAATGAGAATAATATTTAACCTAGCAGGTTTTTTATGGCAGCCCACAATTTTTCAGAGTAATAGCAACCCAGTTTATTTTTGTATTCAATAACATTCAATCTCTGCGTAACCCCTTAATTCTTTAGTATACCTAAGTTTAGCATAAATGCCAAAACCTACCCTGGCGAAGAATGTACCCCACAACATAGATTAGTAGTTAGCGACTTTGGGATCAAGGCAAAATGGGTGCCCAGAATTAGACAGGCTTGGAGAAGAAGGGTGTGGAAGCTTAAAGACCCTGCAAACGGACAGAGACTTAGAGACAAGTTACTTGAAGCATTTAACGAAATAGAAGGGGATATAGCATCATACAACGTGGAAGACAATTGGAGATTTCTGCGGGACAACCTGTTGAAAGCCACCGACCAGATTTGTGGGTGGTATAAGGTCCCCTCCCAACCCAGAGTAACGTGGTGGTGGAACAAGGAGGTAGACAGGGCTATTAGACAAAAGAAACAAGCTTGGAAGGACTGGAAGAACGGTGGTAGCAGGGAATTGTACCAATGTGCCAGAAGGGAGGCTAGGCGACAGGTTTATTTAGCCAGAGGGGAAGCAGATAAGGAAAGATTTGCCAATGTTCTGCGCCGTGAGGACCAAAGACTCGAGGTATTTCGGGTTGCAAGACAGTGTAGGAGAGAGAATAGTGATGTTGTAGGAGAGAAATGTGTTCGCATGGATGATGGTACGCTTGCATTAAATGAGGATGCAAAGAAAGAGGTCTGGAGATGCCACTACGATAGATTGCTTAATAAAGAGAATGAATGGGAGAAAGAGAGCCTGCCTTATGTCGACCCAATAGAGGGACCAGCTATCCGAGTTGATAGTACCAGGGTAGATAAAGCAATTAAGAGTATGAAGACCGGGAAAGCCCCCGGCCCATCAGGAATCACTGCAGAGATGCTCAAAATATCTGGCAGTGTTGGCTATAGCCTAGTCACCCGTATTACGAACCAGGTGATACACGAAGGAGTCATACCCTATGACTGGTGTAGCAGCATCATAGTCAACTGCTACAAAGGTAAAGGGGACGCTTTAGATACAAATAATTACAGAGGCATCAAGCTGTTAGATCAGGTTATGAAAGTTACAGAGAGGGTCATAGCCCAACTAATTAGGGAGCGAATCAATTTAGATGAGATGCAGTTTGGGTTCGTGCCAGGTAAAAGCACTACTGATGCCTTATTTCTAGTGAGACAGTTGCAAGAGAAATACCTAGCCAAGGATAAACCTCTGTACCTGGCTTTCGTTGACATGGAGAAAGCCTTTGACAGGGTCCCCCGATCCCTTATCTGGTGGTCAATGAGGAAACTTGGGATAGAAGAATGGCTAGTGAGAGCTGTGCGAGCCATGTACAGAGATGCGGCCAGTAAGGTGAGGGTTGGAAATGAGTACAGCAATGAATTCCGGGTAGAGGTAGGGGTCCACCAAGGTTCCGTCCTCAGCCCCCTATTATTTACCATAGTCCTCCAGGCAATCACAGAGGAGTTCAAGACAGGTTGCCCCTGGGAGCTCCTCTATGCTGATGACCTTGCCCTAATTGCGGAGTCACTATCAGAACTAGAGGAGAAGTTTCAGGTGTGGAAGCAAGGTCTAGAATTGAAGGGCCTTAGAGTCAACCTAGCTAAAACCAAAATCCTAATAAGTAGGAAGGTAGATAAAACACAAACCCCTTCAGGTAGATGGCCCTGCTCAGTATGTAGAAAAGGAGTAGGTAGTAACTCTATAAGATGTACCCGGTGCAAGCTATGGACACATAAGAGGTGCAGCAACATCAAAGGCAGGTTAACTAGCAAGTTAGTTTTTGTTTGTGGCAGATGTTCAGGTGCAATAAAGACTGCAAACAAACAGGAAACAACTTCTATCTCATTCCAGGGTGAAAAACTAGAGGTAGTCGATAGCTTCCGCTATCTGGGCGACCAAGTTAGTAGTGGGGGTGGGTGCGCTGAAAGTGTAGCTGCTAGAATAAGAATAGCCTGGGCAAAGTTTAGAGAGCTCTTACCCCTGCTGGCGACAAAGGGACTCTCACTCAGAGTAAAAGGCAGACTGTATGACGCATGCGTACGAACAACCATGCTACATGGCAGTGAAACATGGGCTGTAACTGCTGAGGACATACGTAAGCTCGCAAGGAATGAAGCCAGTATGCTCCGTTGGATGTGTAATGTCAATGTGAATACCCGTCAGAGTGTAAGTATCTTGAGAGAAAAGCTGAACATTAGAAGCATCAGTTGTGGCGTGCAAGAGAGACGATTGCGCTGGTATGGACATGTGGTGAGAATGGAGGAGGATAGCTGCGTGAAAAAGTGCCACACCCTAACAGTTGAGGGAACCCGTGGAAGAGGTAGGCCCAGGAAGACCTGGGCTGAGGTGGTGAGGCAAGACCTTCGTACATTGGGCCTCTCCGAGGCGATGACTACGGACCGAGACCTTTGGAAATGTGCTGTGCGTGAGAAGACCCGGCAAGCCAAGTAAGATCGTTGCCAGTGCCCCTGGACTGGTTCTTGTGCGGGTGGCACATGAGATGCACCATTTTGAGCGTGGCCGTTGCCAGTACCGCCTGACTGGCTCCTGTAGGATTTTCGAGCGAGATCGTTGCCAGTGCCCCTGGACTGGCTTGTGCGGGTGGCACATAAAAGACACCATTTCGAGCGTGGCCGTTTTCGTGCGGGTGACACGTAAAAGCACCCACTACACTCTCTGAGTGGTTGGCGTTAGGAAGGGCATCCAGCTGTAGAAACTCTGCCAAATCAGACTGGAGCCTGGTGTTGCCATCCGGTTTCACCAGTCCTCAGTCAAATCGTCCAACCCATGCTAGCATGGAAAGCGGACGTTAAACGATGATGATGATGATGATGAAGAGCGGATGTATTGTCATGAACATAGCAGCTATGACAGCAAAATCTGAAGCATAAATATCTGTTGGGGTAAACAATATAAATTGTTTAGAATATATACATATACTTTCATATATCTTTTATTTTTTACTTGTTTCAGTCAGTGGACTGCAGCCATGCTGGGGCACTGCCTTCAAGAAATTTTAGTTAAATGAATCACAAATCAATCCCAGTATTTTTCTTTCTTTTTTTTTTTAACCTGGTGCTTATTCTATCAGTCACTTTTTGCCAAGTCACTAAATTACAGGGATGTAAACACACCAATACCAGTTATCAAGTGGTGGTGAAGGACAAACACAGACACAATGCGTGCACACACACACACACACACACACACACAACAGGCCTCTTCCAGTTTCTGTCTACCAAATCCACTCACAAAGTTTTGGTCATCCAGGGACCATAGTAAAAGACACTTGCCCCCCCAAGATACCACTCAGTGGAACTGAACCTGGAGCCATGTAGTTGGAAAGCAAGATTCTTATCACACAGCCATGCCAGTATTCCAACAGTATTTCAAATAAATAATTATGTTGGTTATTTTTTAGTTATTTCATTTACAAAAAAAAAAGCTCTTTCATGCAACTTATATCTGTGTTAGTGGTGTACATGCACATGTATAAATACTTTCTTATTATTTATATTAATAAGATTGTCTAGTAATAAATTAAACCCTCAAAAGTTGACTGTGTGAAATCATTTGAAGATTGATAAAATAAGTCAAATACAGGGATTGGTTTAATTAACTATACCTCTTCACTTGAGACTCATTTACTTCCATGTGACATTTAAAATGTTTGTTTTATATTTGTCATGTTACACTTGATTTCCCAGTGTTTATAGTATTTCCTAAACTATTTCTAAATATATTAGACATCACACGTGTTACAAATTTCCACATGTGCGCATTACCTACTATCTGTTGCAGTGAATTTTACCACTTTGTTGTCCTGTCTTGACTCGATTTCTGATCTCCATTTTATACAGTTTTCTATTAATTCCTGTCTAGTCTGCATTTCTGTACTTCTCTCTCCATAAAGTACTAACATCACTGCATTGTCAATATCATCTTTACTTTGATATGGTCATTTCTTCTTTCTTACAGACATTTGATGAATGTGTAGAAGAAAATGGTGAGGACTGTGATCCTAACAACCTCTGGATGCAGATACCTTTCTTCTGTGGTCATGCTGCTGAGTGTTGGTAAGTGTTGTTTTTATTTTACCAGTATACATTCTAATCAGTGTATTTCCTATTTAGACATTAATCTCTTCTAAGTCCAGTCATATGTGGTTTTGCTTTGTTTCTCAGTACATATGGATGTATTGGCACAACTGTCCCTGGAATACCAAATAACCAAGACTTATTATGTACTAACTAAGCCAATTTTGACTGTTATTGTTGTTTAGACACATACAACCTTGATCAGACAGACCTATGATCAAATGCATTCCAACAATAACCATCCCACTTTTTCTCCAAAGGTCCAGTGACTGCAATCCAATGTGTAGAACTTAATGTAAGATGCAAGAGAGATTTGACTGCTATTTCTAGTAGTTGGAGTGACCATGCATAGACTTCTGCATTAGCATATTTCAACTATTTGTATGATAAGGTGTGATTGTTTGAATTTTTTAAAAAATCACAATGAGAAAAAAATTCATTATGTACTAATAACATTGAGCAGCTTAATATATCTTTGAGGGCTTCATTTTGTTGTAAATTTTTCTCAGTAATTATATAGACAAAAAATGAATTAACATGAAAACATTGTGTATATGTTTTAAAGAATCCACAAAAGTTATTCTGAAAAGTATTTGTTTGATGGTTATAAGCTATTAGTTACTTAATGAATTCCTTTCTTAACATAGTTAAAGTATCAAAGTGTTGCAAGAGATGCACTGTTGTTAAATTAGCATCATTTTTTTTTTGTGCAGTAGTCTTTGATAATCAGACCAGTAACAACTAAACAAATACAAATTGACCTATATACCACACTACAAACACTATAAAGCCAACTATTGTATCAAGGGTTATATAAAGTGCTTCCAGATTGAAATGGCATGTCCCAGATATGAAACGGCTTAAACTGATTTGTTGCTGCAAGTGTCATTAGTAATATTTACCATGAACCAATGAAGAAATCTTTACAGGGTTGCTTGTCTTGTTAGAAATAGTAGTTAATTTTTCCTAAATTCTGACTATACTGTTTTTAAAAAAGGGACATATTGGATGAGGTAGTTCAAGATTTACTGCACTTAGGAAAAGTTAGATGAACATAACTGGAATTCCTTTTGATCATAAGTCTGAGCTTCTGTATTTTATGAATTATTTTTGATTTGTAATTCTCTAATTCTCAAAATATTACTTTTTGAGATATATAGCTGTTTTTTGCTGGAGAAGTTCAAGTGAAGTTTTGTCTTGGTAAGGATGAAAATAGCTTCCTTTGTACAGTAGAAATATTCTGCCATGTCACCAGATCCCCTATCTGACCAAAAGTTAAAGGTTGTTTATTGTTAGAATTAGTGGTAAATGTCTCCATGCTTTTAATTCCTGATTCTGAATGATGTCTACCTATTCATATTCATGTCATTTTTCTTTTCCTCCTGGTTTCCAGTAAGAGATTGAAAATGACATGAAAATACTCTATATATGTGTCTATGTACACATTTATGCAAAAAAAGAAAAAAGAAAAGAAAGGAAAGAAAGAAAATTCAGTACACTGAAACAGTATGGACTAAAATTCAGAGTTTTCCATTTTGATTTATCAGACAATTGACAATAGCCCAAGTGAAATCATAGAATTGTAGGTAAAATATACTACACTCTAAAACCTTATTACCAATATATATATATATATATATATATATATATATAGATAGATAGATAGATAGATAGATAGATAGATAGATAGATAGATATACATACATACACACACACACATGCACATACAAAAGCTGAAGTTGATGAAAAAATGTAGCTGCAAAACTATTGTTTTGTATGTGGGGGATAAAAATACTCTATCTTTATTATCAATTCTGATTGTTTGAGCTGTTTCATCATCATCATCGTTTAACGTCCGCTTTCCATGCTAGCATGGGTTGGACGATTTGACTGAGGACTGGTGAAACCGGATGGCAACACCAGGCTCCAGTCTGATTTGGCAGAGTTTCTACAGCTGGATGCCCTTCCTAACGCCAACCACTCAGAGAGTGTAGTGGGTGCTTTTACGTGTCACCCGCACGAAAACGGCCACGCTCGAAATGGTGTCTTTTATGTGCCACCCGCACAAGCCAGTCCAGGGGCACTGGCAACGATCTCGCTCGAAAATCCTACAGGAGCCAGTCAGGCGGTACTGGCAACGGCCACGCTCAAAATGGTGCATCTCATGTGCCACCCGCACAAGAACCAGTCCAGGGGCACTGGCAACGATCTTACTTGGCTTGCCGGGTCTTCTCACGCACAGCCCATTTCCAAATGTCTCGGTCCGTAGTCATCGCCTCGGTGAGGCCCAATGTACGAAGGTCTTGCCTCACCACCTCAGCCCAGGTCTTCCTGGGCCTACCTCTTCCACGGGTTCCCTCAACTGTTAGGGTGTGGCACTTTTTCACGCAGCTATCCTCCTCCATTCTCACCACATGTCCATACCAGCGCAATCGTCTCTCTTGCACGCCACAACTGATGCTTCTAATGTTCAGCTTTTCTCTCAAGATACTTACACTCTGACGGGTATTCACATTGACATTACACATCCAACGGAGCATACTGGCTTCATTCCTTGCGAGCTTACGTATGTCCTCAGCAGTTACAGCCCATGTTTCACTGCCATGTAGCATGGTTGTTCGTACGCATGCGTCATACAGTCTGCCTTTTACTCTGAGTGAGAGTCCCTTTGTCGCCAGCAGGGGTAAGAGCTCTCTAAACTTTGCCCAGGCTATTCTTATTCTAGCAGCTACACTTTCAGCGCACCCACCCCCACTACTAACTTGGTCGCCCAGATAGCGGAAGCTATCGACTACCTCTAGTTTTTCACCCTGGAATGAGATAGAAGTTGTTTCCTGTTTGTTTGCAGTCTTTATTGCACCTGAACATCTGCCACAAACAAAAACTAACTTGCTAGTTAACCTGCCTTTGATGTTGCTGCACCTCTTATGTGTCCATAGCTTGCACCGGGGTACATCTTATAGAGTTACTACCTACTCCTTTTCTACATACTGAGCAGGGCCATCTACCTGTTTGGTGAGTCAATATTGTAAAGCAGTGAATTATGCTATTGGTGTGGTTTTTCTGATTGCTTGAGGCTTGTAGAGACTCATGCTGATAAACCAAAGAACAAATTGTTTGGTTGTATGTGAAGTGTTACTATCAGTGTGGCTTTTTGCTTAGTTGCAGCATGTGGTGAATCATGACCCTAAAATGGAAGGCAAATTATTTAGCATGTATGGGTTACAATCAAATTATAAAATAAAGTGAAATGAAATAGAATTTCATTAAAAAAAATATAAGGTGAAAAGTAGAAAATGAAGTAAAATGTCATAAGATGAAAATAAAAATCATAAAAAAATATAATTAAATTGAAAATCCTATTCTTCCTTTATTCATTCATGATATAAAACAGTTGCAACCTGTGTACCTTGAGAAGGTGGCTACACTGCTACACCTAGAGATGGTGGCTATATTACTTCACTTGTGCATGAATATGTGTTGGTGTACATGTAACTATCATTATCATCATACATCTTTCACATCTGTTTTCTATGTTAGCATAGGTTGAACAGATCAAGAAAATCCAATGAGTTGGAGGGTCACATTGTGCTCCAATGTCTTAATTTTGGCATGGTTTCTACAGCTGTTTCCCTTCTTAATGTCAACTATTTTACAAAGTGTAGTGGGTGGGGTTATGGTACAGAACACTGGAAAGGGAAAGGGGTAGAATGATTAGTTAGGCAAGATGATGAGAGGAACAAATTTATAGTTGTGAGAGGGCAGTTGTGGAGAGAGTAACAGAGTTGACATTTTTGGGAGAGGGAAGTATGGAAGGGGCAGGGTAGAGCAGACGGGGATTAGTGTCAGGTGTTAGTGAGAAAGTGTGGGACAGAGTAGCAGTGGTGATGAGGTGGATCCCATGTTTTCAGAGCAAATATGAGTGGAAAGTATGTGAGAATCTGGAGAGGTTCACTGAAGGAAAAAAAGAGGCATTGGGCTACAGAGGGAGAAATGAGAGGGTGATGAGGTGCCTTGCATACATAAAAATGTGTTATGCATGATAAAACTTTCCTTATGTAATTCTTTGTCCCAATTTTGCTATATTTACACCTTTCCAACCATTTTGCTTCACTTAACATTATATTCATTTAAAAGTATATAATATTTGCCTTGTGCTTTATGGTCACAACTCACCACATGCTTCAACCAATCACATTACAACAGCACTATATCCCTCTCCCATCTGCACACACATATGGAAAAATTTTTTCACTGGTTTATGTGTATGCCTAACCACACTAAATAATCTGCTGCCTGACTTATGGGTGTCACTCACTATATAATCCACACTATGTTATGATCATGACTCACCTCAACTCATTGGAACACACACTCTTTAACACAAATCATACAAATACAATCTTGACTATATTGTTTCAGTTTTCTATATTTTCCGTTTTTTACCCATTTTTTAATGTTTTTATTAATTAGTATTTTAGAGTAGACATTTAGTGACAACCTGTAAGACTTAAAACTTTTATGTGCGTGCATGCATGTTTTTTCAAGAAATTGACATGGTTGTAATTTAACTTGATCAATAACTTTTTCGTTTTTGTATTTGGTTTGCAGGATTCTTTTTGTGAATTTGTATGTTGAAGCATATTTTATTGTGTCTGAGGAGAGACATTCTCTTCTAGTGCTTTATTATTTAACACACTCACCAGTTTGACTTCCACTCATTTACTTATTTATTTTTTCTAAAATAACTAAGTAAATGAGTGGAAGTTGAACTGGTGAGTGTGTTAAGTAAGAAGGCACTAAAAGAGAATGACTCTCCCTAGACACAACAAAATAAGTTCTGCAATAAGTCAATTACAATGTAAAATCAAATGGAAAATTCTATTTTGCCCACATAAAACAGGTGTCTTTGAAAATTTTCATAAAGAATTCTATAATGTTCTCCTTTCATTAATCTGTCATTATCTTCAGTGATGTCAACACCCATTTAAACAGATACAATAACACACTAACATTGCTTGACAATTTAAAATAATTCTTCATACCTCAATCGTACATTAAATCCACTCACAAAGTTGGTAACAGATATTCTTCTAACAGGTAATACATCCAATAGGCAGGAATTCATTATTAAATGTATTCTTTGAAATATTACACAGTGGAAATTCTATCATTACTTGCGACTATAAAAGTGTGGAAATACAATTCCATCTACAGGATCTTATGTCACATTTAACTCAGATTTCTGTTTAATATCTCTTATCTTACATTTCTAGTTTCCATGGCACGTGTACCAAAAGTTCACACAAACCTGTTTCACAAAAGAAAGTTACTTCTTAAAATATTAATGTCAATAGAATTAGAATTACTTAAGATTAAAAGAATGACGGGGGGGGGGGGGGAACAGACCTAAATTAAAATATAGACATTGATAGAATGCATTATATCAATGTATACTGATTTCTGTTAAAAAGCAAAAAGCAGGAAATTGAAAGTTCAGCAAATTTTTTAACTTCAGTAATAAAATACTAATCAGAGGAAAGGAAAGCATCTTTCTTCATTGACAAAACATATACATATACTCTTTTTCTCTTTTACTTGTTTCAGGCATTTGACTGCGGCCATGCTAGGGCACCATCTTGAAGGGTTTTAGTCAAACAAATCAATCCTAGGACTTACTTTTTTAAGCCTAATACTTATTCTATTAGTCTCTTTCGCCAAACTGCAAAGTTATGGAGATGTAAACATACCAACACCAGTTGTCAAGCAGTGAGTGGGGGACAAACACAGGCACAAAGACACACACACATATATACGAGGAGGTTCTTTCAGTTTCCATCTACCAAATTCACTCAAGGCTTTAATCATTCCATGGCTATAGTAGAAGACATTTGTCCAAGGTACCACGCAGTGGGACTGAACCTGGAACCACATGGTTGGGAAGCAAGCTACTTACCACACTCTTTCATTATCTCATTTTATTGAGTTAATTTTTTTAAGAATTGCAAATACATCTTTTACGCAATCAGAAGTCTAAATTATCTAGTGATCAAACCTATCATCATCAAGAAGATCAATCTCTCCAGCCATTGTCAGTAACATCTTACAGTAACTGGCCGTCAGAGTGGTGAGAGTACAAGAACAGGCATCGTTATGAGATTACTAGCCATTGAACTGGATTCTTTTTTGAGGATTTGTACATCTGCAACATGTCATCCACAGCTTATTCTTTATATATGAAATCATACTCAAATGGTCATAGATAATTGAGACTAATGCTGTTAGGTTTAGTGTGCCATGATTTTCATTACTAGAATCTGTCCTTTTCAAAGTATTTACATTTGTAATTTCAAAATCTGTTTCAACTGCATTAATGTCAAAGCATGTGGAGCAGCTCATCAAACTCCCAAATCAATCCACATTTCTCTCCAATGTAAAATACCATAGCAATAAATGGCAGGGTGATCACTACCTGAAACTAAGCACTACTAAATCAAAAACCCAAAGTTTTCCATAATAAACTAACTGGTCAAGTAGTCCTATTAAAAGTCCCATAATTGACTATTTTGTTATATTTTGTTATTATCATCATTATCATCTGATGAAGTAGGCATGTTTTTACGAGCCTTTCTTCAAAGCAAAGGTTTTATTTACTAGATGAAATAGAAATTTTACTAAAATTACTTGCATACAGATAACTTTATATAGTTAAGAGCTTCCTTTTACAGAGGCTGACAAAGTAGAAAATATAATTTGAGTTTCATTTAGACAAAATTATATTTTTCTTTTGTCACTGACAAAAAGAATGGCCATGATCATTTCATGTCACACACCCAAGAAAAAAAAAAACAACACTAATTTAGTTATAACACAAACTATTGATAACATGCACAAGCAGAGAGAAAATACAATCCTTTTAACTCAACCAAGAGAAATCTTATCATCAATGGTGTACACACACATAGTTTCAGGTGTAAACACAAATAACAATAGATTTACTTTTGGTAATGTTTTGTCCAGCAGGGAAACTCGTAATATGGAACACTTTCCAGAGAGATCTAAGGCTTGGAAACATTTTGTACACCAAACTGGAACCATTCTTCCACAAGTAACTATAAAGGCCATGAGAAGAGAAAAATATGTACCACTGCCTCAAGAAAGACAATAAAATTCTAATCTCATCCAAACATGAACAGGAGACAATTCTGGACAATATTTTAGATGAAATATCCTGCATTGGGAGAGGGAGATCATATGACTCTATATGTACTTTTCTTTAAAGCAGGATGCAGTGAAAATTAAACCCAAATAATGTACAAGACATCTACCCGTGAGCTGAATCCACAGATTTTGGAAGGAGAAACACAGGGATCACTGACAAGTACATTGGTGATGATTTTGAGCCCTGATTAAAGCCTTTTTGGCTAATAAAGAAAAGATTATTATTATTATTAATCAGAAACCATTATTGCTGTTATTAAAGCAGACAGCTGGCAGAATTGTTATTATACTAGACAGCATGCTTAGTGTCATTTTTTTCTGACTTTTTACATTCCAAGTTCAAATGTCACTCGAGATTGAATTTGGCTTTCATCTTTTTGGGGTCAGTGAAATAAGCACCACTTGAGTACATACACTTGTACCTATTCTAGAAAGGATTATTATTGAGTGAGAGGGCAGCGCATGCCATCAAAGTAACACTGGGGTACAAATATAAAAAGCCCAATATACCCATCATGACTACCTGCCTGATAAGGGTACACCAGGCACATGCATCACAACCATATGTGCTTGACATAATGATCTCATATCATGATAAACAGCACATGACCTTGTAGGTAGGGCCCAGTTAGAATTTTCTTCTGGTCGAGGAGCCCATCCTGCCCCAAAAATCCCTGAATAAGGGTTATTTAAGGATGTTGAATGAAACACTCATGTTTCCAGAGGTGAGTTATTGAAACTGCAAAGAGTTCCTCTCAACACATAGCTATGATGCTCCCCCACTGCTTCTGCTCGTGATCAGAGATGCACATATCATCAGCCACCAAGGGACATGCTCAACTGGTTACGGTCAAACAACTGACAAGCAAATCTGTGGTATTGAGCTGAATATTTGCTGTAGCCCATCTTTTATACCAAGATAAAACATGTACTTGATAAACACTTCCAATCAGTTAAGATCAGAAGCTATGAGAGCCACTGCCTGGTATTGCATGAGGGCATTGTCATTATTATTAAGAAAAAGAAGACAGTGAGCTGGCAGAATCATTAGAGTGTCAGACAAAATGCCTTGTGGTATTTCTTCCCATTCTTTTATATTCTGAGTTCAATTTCTGCCAAGATCAACTTTGCAGTCATCCCTTCTAAAAATGTACTTTGAGTTTTCTCAAATCTAATGTATTTGTAGCATCTGGCTTTGAAACTGTTGTTGCTCTGTTTACCAACCTAAGAATAAGAAATGGTGCTAGTGCTACACAATATAATGTTTCATCTCCATAATCATTTGACCAATTGCATCCATTTCTTTTCTTGAAATGGCAGCTGAAAATTATCCAAGCTTAATGTTAAACTTTATACTACTCAATCAAACTTTTCTTTATTATATCTTTGTTAATTGATTAAATGAGAAATTCTCAAAAGCAACGCTTTTGTTTTTGTTATTTAACTAGTGTTTAGTGTCTGAATCATCCAAATGGGATAAAAATAGAATTAAATATTTTCCTTTATTTTTATAGTTTGTTTTTTAAAAACATGCAGCTGCAACAAGTTTAAAGCTGTTTTTTTTTATGTTGTTGCTTTATGACACTTCCTTATTAATGTACCTAAACACCCACAAACATTTATATGGTATCAATTGCTCTTTTTGACTTTCTGTTGCTTAATGTTTGCTATATTAGTTGCTTAAATATAGCTTCTACTCAGTGTAACTTCATTCTTTCTTTAAATTGAGATGATGTATTTGATATACCATTAATTTTTGGTTAGTATTCACCAATTAAAGGTTGTATGCCACTCCTAGAATGTTAATCAAAAGTATGAAATTTGCCCTGAACTGACATAATAGTAATCTCATATACACATATCTGGAGTTTCTGAACTTTTAAGCTTTTGTTATGCTACTGCTGTACTGTAAATCAACTTACACAACCACTCAATAGCAGCAACAACTTGTCCATTGTAAATAATCTTGCTGAAACTGAATAATGCTTGCATGGATTTGCAAACCTGTTGGTTCTTCGCTATTTTTACTACATTGGTAAAAGCAAGTCCTGCTATGTTAAAACCTCCCAATCCTACTACTGCTCTTGTTTTGATGTTCCTGATGCTTTCAAATCCAATATTATCTCAATCTTACTTTGGTAAGGGCTCTTAGTGCTACAGCGCCTCTTTTCACTACTCAGTTCTACTTAAATCTAAAAATCACTCAGACTTTAGATAATCTGTGTTTAGTACTATGAAATAATTTACTGATATCTCTTTCAGTTGGAGTGCTCATTTAATTCAAACTTCCATTGTATAATATTTTACTATTCTCTGTACTTTTTTTACTTATATTTTTATGTATACATTTCTTTCAATGTTCTTGAAAACACCATGAAAATCATGTAATATTGTTTTCCATTCATATAAAAATGAGTTAAGTGCAGTTATATTTATAAATCAAGTTTTACATGTAAAGGTATGACTGTTAGGCATTAATAGAAAAGAAATTAACAGAATTATCTCTAATGTACTTTTAATGGTATCTTTCTTAATTTTGTTCTTTTTATTTTATTTTGCATTATTCTTTCAGAATAATTTATCCAAAAATACTTTTCAACATAGGATATACTCACCTGTATTTCTTTTATGTTTGTGTATCAAAGATTTTATGTTTACATAAAAATCAATATTATTATGCCTTAAGAAATGAATAGTAGTACTGTGATTAGTATACATATCAAGTTCATGTTGGAAGTAGTACATTCATTGATATAGGAAACATTCTAAGTACTAATTTCCCTTGTGTAGTTAAATATTCATATTTTGTGTTAGTTTCATAAGTAATCCATCAACCATTATTTGATACATTGCATGACATGTTGAATTGGGTTACACATCCTGTCTGTGGAGTTGTATCCAAGTAAGATTCGTTAGATTTCCTTTTCTTTTCTTGCCATAGATATTGAATGACTCTCCTATGTAGCAGGGTTTTCCAGAAACTAAAATACTTCTAAGTATTGCTGCTTGGCAAAACTCATTAAGGAGGATGAGACCTGGCTAAAAACCATAATGGGTTAAATTTTTTTTTTTTTTTTTACATTTCTTTGCAATTGTTTATGTTCCTTTCTTAGTTTAAGTACTCTGTTATACTTACCTTGGTCAATATAAATGGAAGTAACATGCTAATCCTACTTAGTGCTAATTATTGTTTCTAGGAAAGCAGTCACCAAATCATGCAAATAATTCCTATGGGCAATGTTTGCAAAAGAACGTACACCAAACTTCAAAAATATTGTTGCCAAAAAAATCATTTGTGTTGAGATATTTTCTCTTAAAAATTTCTATTCAGTAGATTGATTTTTAATTAATTCTATGTCCATTCTTAATCGAACAGGGTGCCAGGTTACCGCTGGGCTCTTGAACAAGCTAAATACAACCTTGTAAATAACTATCTTGTGGTTGGCGTCACTGAAGAATTAGGGGACTTTGTTGCCATACTTGAGGCTACACTACCTCGGTTTTTCAAAGGAGCTGTAGATCTCTATAACTCAGGTAAGAATAATTAAGTTCTTAAAATTATTGCTTTTTATTGATTAGATATTTGATAACTCATTTTATTTATTTGAAACACAATAGTATTCTATTTTATCAAGCCATGAATATGGGCCGACTTGTTGGATCCGATTCTTTAAGTATACAGTTTCCTTAACTTTTGTATATAGAACATGCAAATTTTTGTAAGATATTTGCAAATGAATTAGAATAATGCTTGCATTTATAGATGTTTGAAGATGGGAAACTTTTGCAAAACTGAACCTGCTGATGAACTGTTTGTGATCTTTCTGCAAAAGCATTTTGCAACTTCTAATTAACTGGATCACATTCCCCAACTTTCTATAAAGACGACATTGCTTAGAGTCTCCCAAGCAATAGATGCCTTTCTTCAAACTGTGTCTACAAGTGCTTAATGCTACCAGCTAATTGAAGGCTCTTGGTTTTCTTTCTTGAATCATCATCATCATCATCATCATTATTATTATTATTATTATCATTATTATTATTATTATTATCATTATTATTATTATTATTATTATTATTATTATTATTATTAATAATAATAATAATAATGGTAATGGTAATAAATTCATTCAGTTGGAATCAATAAAAAAGTACCCACCAAGTACTAGTGTTGATTAAATCGGTTACACTTCTTCCCCAAATATGTGGCTTTGTGTGTTTATGTTAGGAAGCATTATTATTAATGTTAAAGGAGTGGAACTGCAGAAACAGTAGAGGGTTACACTAAATGCATTACAGTGTTTAGTTACATTTCTCTATGATTTGAGTTTAAATCCCTCTGGGGTAAACTGTCTTTCATCTTTCTGAAGTCAATAAGTACTATTCAAGTCAAAGAGTTGATTCAATTGATTATATAGCCCAACCATCAAATATCTGGCATACTGCCATTGCTAGAAATGCAGAAACTGTGGAGTTTCTGCTATATTTAGTTGTGTCCCTTTTCAGATCAAATCCTGTCTGAGTTGATTATGCTATGCTGTTCATATGAAAGTTAGAAATTATTATTTATAGTTATTATGTATCAAGTTTGGCGCTGTTCTGCCCAAACAACCAAAAAAATTAAGGATCTTTAACTGGTTTTAGAGATGGCATGGTTGATGTTGAAAGATGTTTCTTTCTTTATTTTTTTAAAGAACATAAAATGATAAAAATATATTAAAATCATGTTTATTTTCATATAATTTTTTATTTACTATTAGATAGTTTAAAGTACTAATATCTTAAAATGTTGTTTTCAGGTCACAAATCGCATTTACGGAAAACTTCTAACAAAATTCCTCCAAAAGAATCATCTTTATTGAAAATACAGCAATCAAAAGTTTGGAAAATGGAACAAGAATTTTATGATTTTGCAGTTGAGCAATTCCATTTTATCAAACAACTTACTTTTGATTTGGTTGATGGTGAATATATAGAGAAAGGTTATCAATTTATATATGAGAAAATCCGGCCAAGGTGAAGCTGATGTCGGACAGAGAATAGGTGTCATTCCAGGTTAGAATGAATTGTGAAGTGAAATTCCAACTCTTCCCCATTCATCCCCACCCATTTCCTCTACAGAATAGGTAGACATACATGCATACACATATATAGTATCCATTATTTGTATCTTGGTAGCAACTATTGCCAGCCATTAGGATAGATCCTCCTCTCTCAAATAACCTACACATTTGAAGTAGCCATTTCCTGTGAAGTTTGCAACAGTAACTTGCTATCATTACATCAGTTATGTATGCATTAGAAGCAACCGTTATTTTTTTTAAGATAGCAACAACTCTCTCTCTCTCTCTCTCTCTCTCACATGCACACACACACACACACACACACACACACACACACACAACAAAGCACTTTCTGAACCTATGCCTTCTAAATGCTGTTGCCAAAGTCACAGTTGCATCAACACTTACCTTGATTTATTTCTACCACTACAACCTACATCTCCAATATAACAGTACAGTTCTTGATTATTTTACTTTAGCTTGCATTTTTCTACTACCATTGTCACCAACACATGATACTATGAAAATACTATTCCAATCCATCATATACTTGCTGCTCTTATTATAAGCATTAATGCTTTCACTGTTAGAAACATCAACCCTAATCTTGCTGCTGCTACTATTACTGTTGCTACTACCATTCTCACCCAAATGATAAACAACACAGTTTATTCTTACATTAACAATCACTTGATAGAAATATGTAGTTATCAATTTTGATCCATATCACCACTTTATAAAACCACTAGATGAATAAAGGATCTAAAGAAATAAATTTGAAATAACACCCTTTAATGATGGCACCTACCCTTATTCCTTACACCACCTCCACAACTTTCTTTCCTCGTTAGGAAAAAAAAAATAAATAAACATTGTTTTCCTGTGTGAAATTCAAGAAATCAGAACTATGGTAATGAAACGTTCTCCTATGGAGACAAGCTTTTATTATTATTATTATTATTATTATTATTATTATTATTATTATTATTATTATTATTATTTTTGTTGTTTCTTTTTTCTTTTCCTTCTGCAAAAATATATATATAAATAAATCAAAATAAAAGAAAAATAGGGAGAAAAAAGACTTAAAAGGAAAAGAAAAGAATAAGAAAAAACTTATGGGAGTATTTTATTAACATGTTTTAATAAAAGATATGAACCAAAACCGTTGTATGTTTAATGGGTGAAATGGGCAAGGTAAGAAAGAGAAAATAAACTTTATTTCCCTTGAAGACATAACTAAATGTCTTTTATTAAGAAAGGTTAAAAATTAAAGTGGTTTCATTTTTATTGTTACCATAATAGTTACTGATATTTTTATTTCTTATTAAAAAAAAAATCAAAATTTTATCTTTTGCTATTATTACTGTTCTTTCATTATTTCAGTTTTGATTGTTGATACCTATTCTATGTGTCAATTTTCTTTAAAGAAAAATAAGAAGCAATTTGAAGAAGCAGGGAGCATTTTTTTTTTTTTTTTTTTTTTTTATCAACAAAGTTCAGGAAAAGGATTTCTAAATTCTTTCCTCCTGTATGCTGTACAATCAAGAGTATATATTATGGAACAGTGAGAATCCATTAAGTTATCGTTGCCACCCCCCCTCTCTCTCTCTCTCTCTCTCTCTCTCTCCATATCAATGGTAATGGTAATCTGTCTTTGTAAATACTGTTGGAGTTTTAGAAACTTCGTTAATTGTTTTATTGAGTTGTTTTTAGTAGTTACACAAAATATTTTCCCTTTACTAAATTATACTTTTCACTATATCTAAGCAGTAACCTTGAGCTTTTTGTTTGCAACATTCTACTTGAAGAAATTAAACTCTATCCCCTATCATGTTCATACAGTTTAATATGTATCAAATCTTCGATGGTTGAGGTATTTCAAACTCAAGCATCTAAGATTTGATGCCTTCTATAAGATTTATTAAAAGCATATTTTCAATCATATAATATAAATATTATATTTATATTATGCTATCATATTAAAACACACCCAGTCCACACTGTAAGGCATACAACTTCAAAGATGATTGGTTTTTCTCTGTTTCTATGCATGCAAGTTTACACGGACCATGACAGGCTATCCACCTCATGCTCGCAATGGGAAAAAAAAAGACGTAAAATATTGGCGGATGGGATGATGTTGATATAAATATATGAATTAACAACTAAGTTATAATATAAACCATATTGCACATACAAATGTATGTGCAAACACTGAAAGAACCACTGAGAGAAATATTTTTAGAAGTGTGGGTCTCTCTCTCTCTCTCTCTCTCTCTCTCTCTCTCTCTCTCTCTCTCTCTCTTTCTCTCTCTCTCTCTCTCTCTCACACACACACACACAGAGCTGTGACCATGAGGAAGGGGACTGCCTTTGAGAGCTAAGTCAATCATATTACCTCCAAGCCTTATTTCAGCCTGATACTTATGTTGTCCTGGCAAAAAAAAGTCACAGGCTTAGAAGTCATAGTTTTGACTATTTTAATGTTCCTTTTGTTGAAATGTTCTTTTCAAAATATTGAATAAAATGTGACTTTTTTTACACATATGTTTTATGCCATTATATAAACTGTGTTGTCACTGTGTACAAGGCATAATTTGTCAGTTAATAAGCAACTTAATATATTATTTTTTTAATTATCCTATTATTTATAGTAATTGAATTAAATGTTTTTCCTGTAACTATTTTTCCTAGCCAAAATTATAACTTTTGTTCTGTGGCTTGACTTTTTTCCTTTGTATGTCTGTTCAACTTTATTTTATGAATTTCTGTTTATTAAATAGCTACTTTACTGCATATAAAGTGAGACAACATAAACATCATCAAATTTTAGATCATTAGAAATGCAAGCACGCACATACATTTGTATATATTTGTGTGTGTCTCCTTATATATAGTGAAGGCACCTGGTTTAGTGGTTAGAGCATCGGGCTCACAATCATGAGGTAGTGAGTTTGATTCCTGGACCAGGCTGTGTGTTGTGTTTTTGAGCAAGACACTTTATTTCATGTTGCTTCAGTTCACTCAGCTGTAGAAATGAGTTGTGATGTCAGTGGCACTTTTCTTTTGGATAACATCACTGGTATGGAGAGTGAAGGCTGGTATGCATGGGCGACTGTTGGTCTTCCATAAAAACCTTGCCCAGACTTGTGCCTCAGAGGGGAACTTTCTAGGTGCAATCTCATGGTCATTTGATACTGAAACAGGGTCTTTGCCTTTTACTCTTTAGTTATATGAATTTTTATGCATGTATGTGCATGTAATTGTGTATAAATGTGATCTGAGAAAAACAAATTGGATATAAGAGTAGAAGAATCAAATGCCATGTGCAAGAGAAGTAACTTTGTTGATATAGATTTTTGATCCAAATGAAAGATGATACCGGAATAAAGAAATGTCAAGCAGCCAAGTGGAAGCAGCCTGCAGGAGAAAAGATACGAGAAGAAATAATGAAGATTGATCTCGGAATACTGAACCTCACAAAGAAGATGCAAAGGAACCAAAACAAATGGTGAACTATTATGCTGGAGAAAACCCATCCAACTTATGCAAGCTTGGAAAATAATAATAAAAGCAACATAGTATGCATTTGAAAACAGTACAATTGAAAGGGATATTCATTGCTTTTCTTACTTTGGAAAGTGTTGTTTAGAATATCTTACGTATCTACATATTGAATACCTTATTAATCTAATGTATCTATATATATTGCTTAAAAATATATTAGACATTTGTGAAATGCTGTTTTAACCTAATTAAATATTTCTGTACATATAGAAGCATCATCATCATTTAACATCTGTCTTCCATGCTTGCATGGGTTGGACAGTTTGACAGTGAGCTGGAGGTTAGTTTTCAGCTCCTGTGTCTGTTTAATATGGTTTCTGTGGCCGGATACCCTTCCTCATGCCAAGCACCTTACAGAGTGTAGCAGGTGCTTGTTTCATAACACTAATACTAGTGAGACCACTGAGTAACTCATAAGACACAGGAAAAGACTATTCAACTGAATGGAGGTATAGTAAAAATGGAGGTGGTTCTATGCCAAATGTCGAGAGTATTATAGAGGGTAGGAACAAGTGATTTGTTATATAGGAGATACATGGCTTTCTTTCATTATATAAGGGTGAGTATTAGTAGCTGAAAAGAAGACAATGATAATTGTAATGAGTTATCAAAGCTTAGTCTCAAGATACAAGAAGGTGAGTATAGTAGAATTGGGGCAAAAACTTGGGAAGGATGGATGGATAATTCCATTAAAGTATGAGAGGAGAGTGGCAGACAGTGACAGGTGTAGAGGGAAATATAGAGAATGGAATAAGGGTTGACAGTATGGTGGGGAGAAGGTGAAAAGTGGTAGTACAGGAAGCATAATAAACCTGTAGACAGAGTAGAGAATAGGGAGATGATGGGTAAACTGGGAGAGTAGGTGTAGGAGGAGAGAGATGTATAGTGACAGATGGTTAATTAGACATACATGAGTTACTATAGTGAGAGGGGGGCCAATATGTGTGGAGGATGAGAATGATCGCAGATAAAGTGTATTAGAGATAAGGTATAAGATATGGTTGAGAGGAGAGGGAGAAATAACTAGAAGCATAGAAAGAGGTGATTGGTGGAAAGAGATAATATTGAGTTTGAGGGATGGATGTTAAAGATTCTAGGGAGAGATGGGATTACTGGCAACACAAAGGGGGATAAATTATGTGCAGATTTTGTTCTTATAGGGTTCCAGCAGCTGAATAGTGTCCTAGTTAGTAGAGTGGAGGAATGGGTGTTAGGAAGATGAGATTTCGGGAAGGCTTCATGAAGATAGATTGAGTGTAGGGACAGGGCCCAGTGAGTGTGTAGAAGTAAGCATAATGCTTTCAGGACCTCACTTTCATCAAGCCACAGGTCTTCTGGGTCACCAATCATCTCAGTTCTTTGTCATTTTCCCTGTTAGGTCAAGCATGAAAGCAACTTTCATTAGTTCATCCCATTGTCATCCTAGGTCCCCCTCTTCCGCAAATTCCATTCACATTTAGAGATCATCACTCTTTATATATATAACTGTTCTCAAACATGTGCATCATATGATTATATTAGTACAGTCTTCACAATGTATCTGATTCTTCTAATGCTCAATGTATTTACTCTACTACACTACAGAGATATAGATATACACTCACTCATGCACACACATAATTTTGAGTAGTTTGTTTTTCAAGTTCTATATTATACTATCTCTCTCTCTCTCTCTCTCTCTCTCATATATATATATATATATATATATATATATAAGAAGAAGAAATGGAGCAAAACGCATATAAACAATAATTTCCTTTAATTCCTACATATGTTTCAAAATATATGTGCACTCTACTCCAAAGAAGAAAGAGGTGCTGGAATTGCACATATATTCATCATCAGGGAACCAACATACAGAAGCAAGACATATGCGAAATGTTAAGGTTACATATGAGTTATAACATTATATAGCTAAGTAAGTGACCGTTAGAAACAAGAACGCTGGTTTACATAGAGTTATTACGGGAGAGAGGCTGTGAACGCTATACTAAAGGTTTAAATTAAAGGATTAAAATAGGGGAAGGCATAATAGATCACAGTAAAATCCAGAAAACAAAAGTTCGAAAAAAGTTCGGAGCTTAAACAAGAGGTGGAGGAAGGGAGCGAATCCAATGAATTCATCTTATATAATTATTTCTCCTTATGAAAATAAATAACCTTACTGATTTGAAGGCAAGCAAAGAATGTAAATATAATAAATAAAACATCATAGCCTTGTAATATATTAATATATGGATATTAACGCAAATTAATGGTAATACAAGGTGCAAGATATTTTGTTGTGAAATAATAATATACATGCTTACAAGGAGAAGATCGGGTATATTTAATTAAAGTTACTAATGGTCCAAACACAACTAATGTAGCATAACTGGGAAGGATTTGCTTAACCAACTATAGAAGGGGAAATGGAGACAGAAATAAATATTATTTAAGATAATGTTAAAAGAAATTATTCCAGAAGACATTTGGTGAAACAATAAAAATAATAATAATAATACCTAATAACTAAACCTAGTAAGAAGGATGAAATTAACGATAATAAATGAAGGTATGTTTCTGCCAGTGCTTACATCGATACGCTCTGTGTTATCTGGTTTACTAGATGATTCTTGGAGAACAGAATATGGAAAAGCTCCAAGTTACAAAGAGGACAAAAATCCTTACCTTTGTCATAGGGAATTGAGGTAGCCAGTATTCACCATTCCTAAGAGAATTGTTTATTGCAATCCTTAAGTCTCCAGATAAATTTACTTAGGCCGGTGCTATTAGCTTTATTCCTATCCCTAAAAGAAGAATAATGGTATGATATTCTCTTGGAGACCTGCGTCGATGAGCTACCTACATAAAACGAGACGTCTATATATATATATAAAGTGAAATCGTGATGGCACCTGTGCCCAGCGTCACCTTCCTGGCACGTGTAAAGACATTCGAGCGAAATTGTTGCCAGTGCCGCTGGACTGGCTCCTGTGCAGGTGGCACATAAAGTACACCATTTTGAGCATGGCCGTTGCCAGTACTGCCTGACTGGCCTTCATACCAGTGGCACGTAAAAGCACCCACTACACTCTCGGAGTGGTTGGCGTTAGGAAGGGCATCCAGCTGTAGAAACTTTGCTAAATCAGATTGGAGCCTGGTGTAGCCATCTGGTTCACCAGTCCTCAGTCAAATCGTCCAACCCATGCTAGCATGGAAAGCGGACGTTAAACGATGATGATGATGATATATATATGTATATAGATATAGATAACATTTATAATTATATTTTTTAAAGTCAAAATGATACAGTTTATGAAAATAAAACAGGTTGATAGTTTTACCTGGTATTTCAGAGTTAGGACCCCTCTCTCAGGAAATCTTTAGAGAAAAATTGGTATTTACTGACTGCCTGAGGATGAAGATCCTAACTCTGAAATATTGAAATACCAGGTAAATCTATCAACGTCATTATCATCATCGTCGTTTAACGTCCGCTTTCCATGCTAGCATGGGTTGGACGATTTGACTGAGGACTGGTGGACCAGGAGGCGACACCAGGCTCCAATCTGATTTGGCAGAGTTTCTACAGCTGGATGCCCTTCCTAACGCCAACCACTCTGAGAGTGTAGTGGGTGTTTTTACATGCCACCAGCACGAGGGCCAGTCAGGCGGTACTGGTGACAGCCACGCTCGAAATGGTGTATTTTACGTTCCACCTGCACAGGAGCCAGTCCATCGGCACTGGCAACGATCTCGCTCGAATGTCTTACTGGCAACAGCCACGCTCGAAATGGTGTATTTTATGTGTCACCTGCACAGGAGCCAGTCCATCGGCACTGGCAACAATCTCGCTTGAATGTCTTTTCACGTGCCAGGGAGGCGACGTTGGTAATGATCAACGGCCATGCTCGAAATGGTGTATTTTACGTGTCACCTGCACAGGGGCCAGTCCATCGGCACTGGCAATAATCTCGCTCGAATGTCTTTTCACGTGTCAGGAAGGCGACATTGGTAACAATCACGCTGGTGCTATTTACGTGCCAGTGGTACGGAAGCCAGACAGCTTCTCTGGCAACGATCGCTCTTAGTGCTCCACTGGTACAGGTGCCATCACGATTTTGCTTTCGCTTGCCCCAACAGGTCTTCGCAAGCCGAGTTTAGTGTTCCTACAAATTTAGTTCGATTTCACTTGCCTCACCATGTCTTCGCAAGCGGAGTTTAGTGTCCAATGAAGGAATGTTACGCATAAATTGGCTGGCTACGTCCCTGGCAGAGGCCTTGGATTTTGGTCTCACTTGGCTTGCCGGGTCTTCTCATGCACAGCATATTTCCAAAAGTCTTGGTCAGAAGTCATTGCCTCGGTGAGGCCTAATGTTTGGAGGTTGTGCTTCACCACCTCATCCCAGGTCTTCCTAGGCCTGCCTCTTCCATGGGTTCCCTCAACCGCTAGGGTGTGGCACTTTTTCACACAGCTATCCGCATCCATTCTCGCCACGTGTCCATACCAGCGCAATCGTCTCTCTTGCACAACACAACTGATGCTTCTTGAGAGACAACTAGTTCAGGAGCATCCAACAACACAAATGTGTCTCTTCAGGTGATAAATAGATATAAACATGTTTTATTTTTATAGCTTGCATTGTTTAAAAAATATAACCATAACCATTTATATATCATTATCATTATATATATATCTTCGAAACGTCGAGTTAGAATAGAGGCAGCTGATGAATAATTCCAAGTGGCTTTCTGTTTTCCTATGTGTTCGTTCCATTGTCTGTAGTTCATTGTTCTAACATCCTGTACCCTGATATGCATCTATATACACATGCAGATGAAAGTATATACATATATGTGTGTATACATGCATATATATTTTTTGTATTATTATATATATATATATATATATATATGAGACAATATTTCATGAAAACTATACTACTGTTATATATATATATATATATTTGGTTAATGATTGATGGAAGATATGGGAATTTTTATTAATCACTATAATTGTTTTGATCCATCTAGCATTGATCCTTCATGGGTGGGATACTTAACAACTGGTTCAGGAGCATCCAACAATGCAAATGTGTCTCTTCAGGTGATAAATAGATATAAATCATTAAAATAATAGTTCCACAATGTATCTTTGCTTGTGTAAAGAAATGCAGCAAATTAAAGGATATAGCTTCATTTATATAGAAGATCAATAATAAAATAACAGAGGCAAAAAAGAAATGAACACTCAATACAATGAAAAAAGTATTAAATATAACTTGATATGGATACATAAATGCCCTCACATAGGTTGTATGGCTCATGTACACTCACTCATAGAAACATCCATGAAGATGTAAGCATACGCACACGTGTGGTTTGGTGCACATACGTGCATATAACAAGTTAAATAGCTACTTGGTGTTTATAAGAATGGGGAGGTTACATCTAAATTTAATTCATCCATACCTTAAAATAAATTATGTTAACAGTTACTCAAATCCATTCCCACTGCATTGTGTGAAAGTACATTTATATACATGTAAGCATCTTGAGAGTCTTTCAGAAATTCTATTAATGATCTGCTCATTGGTCCACAGAATAGACAAGGATTCCTTGGAACAGAGTCTGCATCTCCTGGAAATGATATTATATGGTTTTGCATGCCTTACTATTGACCAAGTTATGTTATACTTAATTTTATCTTCCTTAAGTCACCAAATAGTAGAAATGATTGATATAGCTAACATGGTAACAACATCTCTCATTGACCAAATACATAACAAACACTGGAAGTGACCGTGCTTTACCAGTAAGCTACCAGGTATAAACCATTCATTAGGACTAGGTGGGAGTAGTTGGGAAGATGATAGAAATGTTGGTGATGAGATGTCAGAGCATACTGTCAAGGTGAAAGGTGAGTATAAGAATATGAACTGAAGATGAAAAGTGTGGGTGGATAAGTTCACAGAAGAGTAACAGGTAAGGTATTGATTGGAGTAGAGGTTAATGCTAGTGGATGATGTACAAAGGTGGAGGGGTTGTCAATGGTAAATATCAGTATGAGGGAGGAGGTAAAAGAAAGAGTTCAGGAAAGAGGTGATAAGTGGCAATACAGGAAATGGGTAGAGAGCAGCAATATGATAAACCTATAAATAGATGAGAAAATGGGTGGGGTGAGAGAGAGAGATGAAAGGTCAGAGGCACATAGTGAGTGGGGACAAAGGTGGTGGGGAGCATTAACAGCTAGCATCTGGGTGCATTGAGAATGATAGCAGATGTGAGAATGTATCAGAGATGAGATATGTCAGTTCTAAGATGTAGCTCAGAGGAAAGATAACTGTGGGTGTGAAAAATAAAGTGGAAAGGGATGATATCGAAGATGAGAAGTAACTAGTACCACAAATGGGAAGAATATGTACAGACTCTGCTTTCATATGATTACAGCAGCTGAATAGTGCTATAGTTAGAAGAGTGAAAGAGGGATGTGTGTCAGATGAAATATGGAGGTAGACCACATTTCAGCTAAGTTTTCTGATTCGTTCACCAGCAAAACTAGTAAGATGGAAGGCTCAGAGAATGATATGATGCAAATGCAGAAAGGTCGGAACACTGAAACATATTCTTTCCAGCTGTTCACAATCATTGAATAGGTATACATGGAGACACAACCTAGTCCTAAAGGTTATCTTCAATCCTATAAAGAACCAAATTGATCTCAACAACAGTGAAAAAAAAACGTTGAAATTACCAGCTAGAGATTTCATATCCGTTTCAAGAAGAAACTTCCTGTGAGCAATGAAAAGTGGGATGGCTATTGGGAGGTGGCTGCAAATTTACCAGGTACCAGGGACTCTTTCCCATCCTGGTTACAAAAAAACCGGACATCTTAATGTGGTGTGAAAGAAAGTGGTGAATCCAGTTGAGGTAATGGTTCCTCATGAAGATAACATGGACGCCACTCGGGCTTGAAAGATTGACCGTTATGTAAACCTCCTTGAGGAATGTGAAGATGCAGGCTGGAAAGCGGAGCATTTTCCAATCGAAGTTGGATGTAGAGGATTTGTTGGACACAATGTGAGGCAACTGTTGTTATTGTTAGGCCTAACTCATCGTAAAGTAAATACCACCATGACCAATATCCAAACTACAGTGAAAAAGGCTAGCCACTGGATTTGGTCAAAAAGAGACAATGAGCAATGGCTAGAAGAATATTGAGCTATATTTGATAACCAGTTGATCTTGCAAGTGGGGCCTCATATCAGTGAGGGGGGGGGGGGGGGGCTGGTGTGCAAAGATGCCATTGAGAGGTAGGTCCTGAAACAGCACGCATTCTTTCCTAATGACCCCATACACTTGCTGGCTTCCGGTATGTGGAACTTTCAACTGGTAGCACTTGCATGTGCAAGTTGTTTGCAATACATCTAAGAGGTAGGGAAAACTTATTGGGATAGACTGGGTGCAGAGCAGGGTCTGGTGAGTGGATAGACCCAAACCTTATGCTTGTAAGACCTCACTTTCAGCATGTTGGTTGGGTCTTATCAAACACAAGGAAATGCCAATCATTTCAGTCCTTTGAAAGCATAAGTCACTGCTCATCATTATCTAACCTCATCTGGAGGCTAAAATGGAATGGAGTGGGACATACTGCTAACTGGTCTATAATAAAAAGCACAAGACCATATGATAAAATATCACAGGTATGTAACTTATGCCAAGAGGAAACTCTGGAGATCATTACATTCAGGAACCACATAATTAATAGGCGTCCAGAAATAATTGCATCATGCAAACATAAGATCATAGCATCCTTCCCAGGATTTGACTGAAACAGGGAAACACTAACCATTATTAACATCTAACTGAACAATAGAAGGACCTTGTAAATGAGCTAAATAATGGTGCACATCCATTCCTTTCTACAATGAAAACAATATGCAAAATATGGTAAGTGCTTGATATTACAAAACTGAGCATACTTGGCAATCAATAGTTCCTGAACCTACTGGATTCATGCAAGCACGAGCAACATCAAAGAACTAATTGTACCACCAGAAGTAATTAACATAACCCTTTAAGGGAACGACACTTCTCAACTCAGACTTAAGGATATCAGGCAATTCCTGATTTGTGACTCGTTTACTTGTTTACTTGTTTCACTCATTTGACTGTGGCCATGCTGGAGCACCACCTTTAGTCGAGCAAGTCAACCCCAGGACTTATTCTTTGTAAACCTAGTACTTATTCTATCAGTCTCTTTTGCCGAACCGCTAAGTTACTGGGATATAAACACACCAGCATCGGTTGTCAAGCAATGTTGGGGGGACAAACACAGACACACAAACATATACACACACATACATATATATACATACATATGATGGGCTTCTTTCAGTTTCCAGTTTCCAGTTCTATGTATTTTTGTTCATAAAGATGTTTGCCATCAGTCCACAGATATTATTTTAGATGAATCATACCTTTAACTTGAATGATTAGCGCTTACATTTCTTTTATTGTACTAACGAGAGCTTTCCTTCAAGTACTGATCATCATCATCATCATCATCGTTTAACGTCCGCTTTCCATGCTAGCATGGGTTGGACGATTTGACTGAGGACTGGTGAAACCGGATGGCAACACCAGGCTCCAGTCTGATTTGGCAGAGTTTCTACAGCTGGATGCCCTTCCTAACGCCAACCACTCAGAGAGTGTAGCCACTCAGAGATATTTTTATTATTTATTTAGTAAGATATGTTATTTGAATTCTTATTTTTTCAGAGACCTGAGGAGTGACCATATTTTGAGTAGAATATAATCGTGATCAATTTATTTTGAATTGTACTGGTTTTTCTACTAAGCTGAATTAAATTTTTAGTCTAGTATTTTATAGATTTTAATGGATTTTTTACTTTTCTTTTAGATTTGATAGATTTTTAAATTAGTATTTTGTAGAGTATGCTTTTCTGGATGGTGATTAGTCCCCTTCATTGTTTGAATTGTATATCGGTGGTTCTTCTCTAAATTTTATATATATATATATATATATATATATATATATATGTATGTATGTATGTGTGTGTGTGTATTAAAATATCTACCAAATATATTGGTAAAATATTGTAACTGTTATCAAAGTAGCAAAATTCTCACTTGAAAAGTTGTTTATACTTTGTTGAATATAATGACTTTCGTATAGGTGATACAATTTTGGGTGTATATCAATTTAAATAAGAGCCATGACGCAATCCTATATTAATAAAACTTGTTTATTATCCTATGCACATTTCAATGCAAGATCCCGACTCACTTTTGTCTGAGATAAGAAAATAGGGCCTTGCATCTTTTCAGGGCCAAGTTACATTAATTCACAGCAGACAACAGACATTATTAGTGGTACTTAAATTACATGCATATAAAAATTTATAATCAGGTTGCAACGACATGAACATATTGAAACTGCCTGCAATATCGGTTAAGAAGACCGTTATATAGTAAAGTAACTAAGTAGAGTTGTTAACCTAGGATATTAAGTAGCGACAAGCATACGACGCTGTATATTCAATAAAAATCATTAGAGGTTTCAAAAGAAAGTAAATAAAAGGAAGTAAGAAAAATTATTAATAGAAAAACAAATAGAAATTGATGGTCAAAGAGAGGTAAATCTAGCAAAAAATATTATTGATCTACATAATTCACTCCATTGTGATTAATCATATCAAATAATTATATTTATTTTAAAGTTTAGAATAAATTATGAGACTTGATTTAAGGATATGTAGACAAGATAAATTAGAAAATATAAATTATAAATTATAAAATAAAATAAATTAGGTCACATTCAAATTGCAATCATCAAAAATTTAAATATACATTACATTAGTTTAGAAGTGGAATTGAAATACAATATTAATGAATGAAGGGATTTAACTGATAACGTAAACAGTAAACAATTATTGCGATACCGTCAATACTAAATTACATAGAATTATAAATGATAAATCAAGTAACTAAGAACAAAACTTATAAGTGTAAATGTAGAAAAGGGTTATATGAAAATAAGCCTAATCCATGTTAAATAAATATCATTATATGGATTTAAACTAACCCCACCAAGGTAGATTTCTAACTAAAATAACCTAGGATATTAAGTAGCGACATGCATACGACGCTGTTTCATCAAATACCAGAATGTTAGAGATTTATATATATATATATATATATATATATATATATATATATATGAATAATAACAATAAATGGAGCAAAACGCATATAAATAAAAGTTCCTTTAATTCCTACATATGTTTCAAAATATATATGTACTCTACTCCAAAGAGTATGTTGGTTCCCTGACGATGAATATATGTGGAATTCCAAAAGCTCTTACTTCTTTGGAGTAGAGTACACATATATTTTGAAACATGTAGGAATTAAAGGAACTTTTATTTATATGCGTCTTGCTCCATTTATTGTTATTATTCATATCTACTCAAAATGCATCACTTTAACTTGGTATCTCTACCTATAAAACGGGTGTGATATCCTGGCTTTTTGTGTAATTTTTGCTACCCATGGTAACTATTAATATATTTACATTGTCAAGGTTTTTTTTAAACTGAGAGAATATTAATATATACATAAACTAATATATTGTTACAGTCTTCACTATAGCCTGCTAATTTAATGGTTACCAATTATGGAGTTTTTCGACATAAACGCATCCCTTAAAGATATTCCTATTCCACCAAGGAATCAAATTACTCATTAGCAAGACTAATTCCTTTTTAAACAGAATCAGATGGAAAACCTATTTCCATGATACTAGGGACGTTCCAAATAACAAAAAGGATATTAATTTGAACTTTAAGAGTTTTTTCAAATCGAGGAACTCTCCCCCGTTTAACCCTAAGTTGGATAAATTTGAATAGTGAGGAATATTAAGTTTCATCACTCTCCTCTCAGGAACAGTCATCTTAGGTACCTCCACAACATTACCAAGAAAATCAATCGAACCAAAGGATTATTAGTACAGTCGGATAAAACTGGAAATTTATACAAACTGTCTAAAGATAAATACATGGAATTACTGAAGAAAGAGATAGAAAAAAACTATAGGATTACCAACAGCAATATTTTACGGAAAGGTAACCTGGAAGCTAAGGAAATTATGATCAAATACAATCTGCAAGATAGGACTGACTCTGATCCCTAAGCAACCTCGGTATGTCCTTAAGGACCATAAGATAAATTTTTGGTCCAACCCTTCTCTACGTCTTATTTGTCCCTCTAGGTCTGACATAGGCATTCTTAGTAAAAACATTCTGGACAAATATATACCCACTATAATTAATAAGTTAAAACTGAATCTTTGGTTAAATTCTTCTCAAGTAATAGATTGGTTTAATTCAATTAAAGATAAGAATAATACCAAATTTATACAGTTTGACATTTCTAGTTTCTACTCTTCTATTAACCCTATTATCCTTAACAAAGCACTTTGGTTCACACATAATAAAGCAGGTCTTTCTAGCGATGAAATTAATGTAATTTTAGCGGCTCGTAAATCTATCATTAAATTTAACAATAAACTTTGGATACATAAGGATACTCCGGAGGCTTTTGATGTTCCTATGGGAAGTTCGGACTCAGCTCAAATAGCTGATGTGGTCTGTTTGTATTTATTGTATGAAATGGCAGACCAGTTCCCTAACATAAATGGAGGTCTTTACAGGAACGATTGTCTGCTATACATCCATAATGCCTCTGCCCAGTGCATACAAAAGGTTAAAAATAGGTTAGCTAGATTCTTCAAAAGAATGGGCTTTGGCATCGTTTTTGAGGATGAGGTCTCTGTAGCAAACTTTCTAGATGTTACTTTAGACTTACATAGTAATACTCACTTTCCCTTCCATAAACCATCAACTAATCTCAAGTACATAAGCCCCTTTAGTAACCATCCAAGACATATAACTAGTAATTTGGTTAGGAGTATCTCAATTAGGCTTTCCAAACTTTCCCCTAACTCCCAAATTTTCTTCATTTAGGATAGGAATAAAGCTAACACCTCCGGCCTAAGTAAATTTATTTGGGAACTGAAAGATTGCAATAAACAATTCTCTTTGGAATGGTCTATACTGGCTACCTCAGTTCCCTACGACAAAGGTAAGGATTTTTGTTCTCTTTGTAACTTGGAGCTTTTCCATATTCTGTTCTCCAAGAATCACCTAGTTAACCAGATAACACAGAGGGCATATCGTTGTCAGCACTACAAGAGACATACCTTCATTTATTATCATTGATTCCATCCTTCCAACTAGTTTAGGTTTTAAGTATTATTATTATTATTATTATTATTATTATTAATATTATTATTATATATATATATATATATATATATATATATATATATATATATATATATATATATATATATGTGTGTATATATATATATATATATATATATATATATATATATATATATATATATATATATATATATATATATATATATACATATATATATATATATATATATATATACATATATATATATATATTTTACCAAAAGTCCTCTGAATAATATCTACTTCTACATCCACCGCCACTTGTCTTTTATTTTCCCCTTCTATAGTTGATTAAGTAATTTCCTTCCCAGTAATGCTACTTGAGTTGCCTTGTACCACTAGTTACTTTGTCTTAATATACTCGATCTTCTCCTTGTAAGCATGTATATTGTTGTTATTATTATTTCTCAACAAAATATCTTGTACCTTGTTCTTCCTTTGATTTGCGTTAACATCCGTATATTAATATATTACAAGGTAATGATGTTTCATTTATCATGTTTACATTCTTTGCTTCAAATCAGTATGTTATTAATCTTAATATTTTTAATATAATCTTAAACAATATCTATTTCTGCTTCAATCACCACTTGTTCTTTATTTTCCCCTTCTATAGTTAGTTAAGTAAATTCTTCCTAGTAATGCCACACTGGTTGTTGTTTGTACCATTGGTAACTTCAACTAAATATTTCCAATCTTCTCCTTGTAAGCGTGTACATTATTATTATTATTATTTCTCAACTAAATATCCTGTACCTTGTTTTACCATTCACTTGCGTTAATATCTGTATAATAATATAATATATTACTAGACTATGATGCTTTATTTATTTTTTATATTTACTTTCTTCGCTTTATATTAGTATGTTATTAGTCTTTTCCTTAAGGAGAAATTTTTTTATATTTGATGAACTCTCTTGATTCTCTCCCTTCCTCCACTTTTGAATTAGCATTTAGCTTACTACTTCAACTTACTTTACTGTGATCTATTTTGCCCTCCCCCCCATTTTAATCATTTAATTTAAACCTTTAGTATAGCATTTACTGCCCCCTCCTTTTATAACTCTATGTAAACAAGCGTTCTTACTTCTAACGGTCACTTACTTGGCCATGTAATATTATAACTTGTAAGTTACCTCATCATTTCGCATTTGTCTTGCTTCTATATGTTGGTTCCCTGACGATGAATATATGTGGAATTCCAAAAGCTCTTACTTCTTTGGAGTAGAGTACACATATATTTTGAAACATATGTAGGAATTAAAGGAACTTTTATTTATATGCGTTTTGCTCCATTTATTGTTATTATTCATATCTACTCAAAATGCATCACTTTAACTTGGTATCTCTACCTATAAAACGGGTGTGATATCCTGATTTTTTGTGTAATTTTTGCTACCCATGGTAACTATTAACATATTTACATTGTCAAGGTTTTTTAAAACTGAGATAATATTAATATATACATAAACTAATATATATATATATATATTAGAACTATAATATTTCTAAATCTCTCAGAGAGATTTAAGCAGTAGTGGAGCGATAAAGTTGTAGTATATTGTCAACTTAATGTGACAATCCCAATAAGGGAACACACTACTGCCGTTTAGCCCTAGGAAGAAAATTGTTTATTGCAATCTTCCATCTATCTGGTAGACTTGCAAGGCCCCTCTTCCAAAATTTACTTGTCCGTGATGAAAAATACCCCTCCAGTACTGTTCTGACCGTGTCTACAGAATTCATATTTTTTTCATCCAAATGATTTTGAAGACTGCAGAATAAATGATAATCAGATGGGACAATGTCCGGCGAATATGGTGGGTGGGGCATCGTTTTCCATTCAAACCACTCTGGCCTTTGGAATGTCATCCTCGCTGTATGTAGCCAAGCATTATTCTGATGAAAGAACACCTTTCATCTTGAAACCAAAGATGGTCATTTTCCTTCTAGCACTGACTTAAGCAACTCAAGCTGCTTGCAGTAGATTTCCTTTATTATCATTTGGTTTGGGTTTAAAAGTTCAAAGTGGACTAAACTTTTCATATCCCACCAAACAGATAACAACACCTTACATGGGTGAATACCTTTAGCCTGAGGTGCCGGTGTTTCTCCTTTCCTTACCCACTGTCTTTGGCGCTTGCCATTTTTATAGAGAACCCATTTTTCATCACCAGTCACTATTCAGTCCAAAAAAGGTTCATTTCTGAGAGGTGACAGCAAAGAAAAGCACACATTCACTCTCTGCGCACGATTAGGCTGGGAAAGTTTGTGAGGAACCCATTGACCCAATTTGCTGACTTTTTTGATGGCATGCAGGTTTTGATGAATGGTTGAATGACCAAATCCAAGCTTCTCTGCTAGTTCCTCAAAAGTTACAATGGGATTTTGTTCCACCAGGGTTTGCAGGACATTGTCATCAAGCTCTACATATTTTCCAGGATGAGGGTCATCTTCTAGGCTGTAGTTTCTGGCTCAGAATTTCTTGAACCACTGTTTACACTGGCTTATGCTTATTGTTCGATGCCCATATATTGCAATAATATTCCTAACACTTTCTGTTGCGTTGTCTCCTATATCGAATGAAATCTTTATTTCTTAAATTATGGCTCTCAAAGAAACAGGTTATTACTTAATGTCTAAGGTCTACACTAACTCAAAGAGAATTTGACAGATTTTAAATCTAAGAGCATGCATCTGTCTGTTTACCTTTTGCAGTGAATGAATCTAGAAGTATTTTATGTTTCCAAGAGCACCTGTGCATACTTGTGTATTTGTATGTGTGTGTGTGTGTGTGTGTGTGTGTGTGTGTGTGTGTGTATATTTATAAATATATTTTGTTATACTTGGAGATGGTCATATTTTGCCAATTAAATGCATGCACTATATATTTTGTCTTCACTTCAACTTTATTGTTATTATTTTAGTTTCTTGTCACAGTTGTTTTAATCACACATTCTGCAAACTCTTCAGTGTCTCTCTATCCCGTATATCTCCTTCTTCAGCTTATTCCATTTTGTCATTCTTACAGAGGATTGACAACTTCAGTAGCTGAGCCCTGTGGACCATTGAGAACATCAGATGGTACCATCACATTTCCAACGAAGAATTACTATCTGTTTCTTGTGCTGCTACAGATATGTCCTCCACCTCCCACTAGACAGGGCTTTATACTCATATACCAGGGTTTTATTCTCATTCAATGCAGCAGTTGTGAGCTGGAAAGGGGCTTCATGGCAGGCCCCACACCAGATGGCTGGATGTAATTAAGGAAGATCTCCAGAGGATCAATGTCACCTCGGAAGATGCAGAGGGGCTGGCACAGGACTGTTGGGGATGTGTTTTGTTGAGGATGGCTTCAATACCTGATACGTTGCATTTTGTTAGTACCTCACTGTTACAAATATAGTCACTTGGTTTTATGTTGGAGATAGCATGCAAGCATTGCATATGAAAAGTGTCAAGCTGGTTGATATGCTTTTGGTACAGAGTCCAAGATTCAGCACCTTAAAGCAATGATGTCAAAACTATCAACTTTCACCTTCAACAATACATTGTGGCTGTTCTTAAGCCTGTGATAAAGCTTAACAAAAGTGGAACTAGCCTTCCTGATTCTGAACTCAATTTCTTTATCCATCTTAGCATCATTGGACACAATGGAACCAAGATAAGTGAAGGAGGAAACAGTTTTTAATGCTTTCCCATCAACGTGTACAGTAGGGACAACAACAGGAGCATGGTCATGAATGGGCTGATGAACAAGCTCAGTTTTCTTAATGCTTATGGTCAAACCAAAAGCCTTTGATGCACATGAGAAATTGTTTAGAATCCATAGCATGTCCTCAAGAGTGTATGTTACAAGTGCATAATCACCTGTGAAGAACAAATCTTGAACTGTTTGCACCAGAGTCTTAGTTTTTTCTTTGAAGCACAGTTGGTTGAACATGCCACCACCAGTTCTGTACTCAAACTTTACTCCTTCTTTAACACATCAAACACTGTTTCAAACATGACAGAGAAATATAAAGCAAATAAGAGTGGTGCAAGAACACAACCTTGTTTTGTCCCATCTGAGACTGTGAATGAATCGGACACTTCCCTGCTAGATCTGACAGAAGCCATCATCCCTTGATGGAAAGAAATTATGACATTGAGTGTCTTTTCAGGAACACCTAGCTTTCTAAGGACAACCCAAAGAGCATCCCTAAATATGGTACTGAAAGCTTTAGTTAGATCTACAAAAGTGACAAAATGGTCTTGGTTATGTTCATGAGCCTTTTCCTGTAGATGCTTCAGGCCAAAAATCATATCCACTGTCACCTAGGAAGATGCGGAGGGGCTGACACAGGACTGTTGGTGATGTGTTTTGATGAGGATGGCTTCAATACCTGATATGTTGCATTTTGTTAGTACTTCACTGTTACAAATATAGTCACTTGGTTTTATATTGGAGATA